>NC_057724.1:40520596-40539596 GCF_004010195.1 Chiloscyllium plagiosum
GCCAGTCTGGCAGCATCCGAGTAGCAGGAGTGTTGACGTTTCGAGCATAAGCCTTTCATCAGGAAATTGGGGTGATGGTGGGGGTTGTCAGGGTCGGGGAGGGGGTGTTGGCAGCAAGGAGTCTGAGAGATAAATGGAAGGGTGTGGGGCTCAGGGTAAGGTAGCTAGGAATGCGATAAGTAGATGAAGTTGGGGGTGATGATGATATGTCGGAGTGGAGTGGATAGGTGGGAAGGAAGATGAACAGGTAGGACAGTTCAAGAGGGTGGTGCCGAGTGGATGGTTGGATCGAAGTTAACAGTGGGGAGGGGAGATGAGGAAACTGGTGAAATTGACATTGATCCCATGTAGTTGGAACTGTCCCACCTGTCCATCTTCCTTCCCACTTAGCTGCTCCACCCTTCACTCTGTCCCATCACTCTCCACCTTCATCTACCTATCTCATTCCTAGCTGTCTTGCCCCCAGCTGCACCTGCTTTGCATTTATCTCTCAGCCTCCTTGAGTACCGTGGGCTCCCACCTCCCCCCCCGCCCCCCCCCCCCATTCCTGATGAAGAGCTTATGCTCAAAATGTCAACTCTTCTGCTCCTCAGATGCTGCCTGATTGGCTGTGCTTTTCCAGTGTCACACTTTATGACTCTGATCTCCAACATCTGCAGTCCTCACTTTCTCCTATATATCCATTTGCAGACTTTCTCCCTTCTTTTGACAGCTTACTTTCCTATATAGTTGACATTGACAAATTTGGTGACTATACATATGGTAACTTCATCCTAATTATTGATACAATTTTAAATATTTAGAGCCTCAGGAGTGCTCCCAATGGCATTCCATGAGTTTCAATACAGAGAAGACGTTCTCATCTCTGTCCTTTGTTTCCTGTTACGTAAGCAATCCTTTACTAATATATATTACATCCCACTCATGTTCTCTTATATATTGCAGCAATTTTTGAAATGACATCTTATTAGAGGCCTATTGGAAATCTAAGTACATCTTTAGGATCTTGGTGTTGAGTTCTAAGGCTTCTTTAGTGAGGACAGACATAAAATGCACATTCAACACCTCTGCCATTGTCTTGTTTTTCATTATCAATTACCTAGTCCAATTTTACTCATTCATAAGATGCCTACATCTCCGTCCAGGCCAGCATTTATTGTCCATCTCTAATTGCCATGGAGTGGTGGTGAGTTGCCCCCTTGAACTACTTCAGGCCTTGGGGTACAGGGTTACTCATTGTCATGTTAGGAAGGGAATTCTGCAAATTTGATCCAGTGACAGTACAGGAATGCTACTATAAGTTTAAAGTTAGGATGGTATGTGACTTGGTGCAGAATTTGCAGGAACTTGTGTGCCTAAATTCCCCTTGATTTTCGAGGAAATAAATGTTGCAGGCATAGAAGCTGCTGTTGAAGGAGTCTAAGAGTGTCACTGCTGAGAACATTGTGGTGATACACATGGCTGCCATTGTGCGATTGTCATGAAGAGAATGTATGTTGTGGGAGGTGGATAGGGTGCCAATCAAACAGGCTGATTTGTCTTGGATGATATTGATTTTCTTGAGTGTTGTTGGAGCTGCACTCATCCAGACAAGCTAAAAGTATTCCATCAGATCTGGGCTTGTACTTTGTAAATTCTAGGTAGGTATTGGGGTGCCGAATGAGTTACTTGCTGCAGAACACCTACTGTCTCATCTGCCCTTGTCACAGACACAGTATTATATGCTTGGCTCAGTTCCATTTCTGATCAAGGTACCCATCAGATGTTGATAGCAATAGTGATGCCATTGATGCCATTAGCAATGGATGATGGTCGGATACTCTCTGCTGAGAAGATCATTTCTTGGCACTTTGTGTGGATTAAATATTACATGTCACTTATCAGCCCAAGGCTGGTTATTGTCTTGGTCTTGCTGCTTTTGGACAAGGACTGCTTCAGTATCTCAGGATCACAGTGCTGAACGTTGTGCAATTATCAGCGAATATTCCTACTCCTGACCTTACAATGGACGGAAGGTCATTAATGAAGGAGCTGTAGATGGTTGGTCCTAGGCTCACTCTCTAGAAGATCAATAAGAGCCTGAAATACAAAACCAGAAATTGCTGGAGAAATTCATCAATGCTGGCAGCAGCTGTGAAGAGAAAGACGTCATGTTTTGGGTCCAATTACCCTGTTTTTGTGCCCTTGTAATCACCTTTATTCAGGTTTAAAATAGTCTTAGACTTGCACTTATCCTCTTCAAACTGAATGTGAAGTCCAATCAAGTTATGATCGCTATCACCTACAGGATCCTTTACTGTGAGGTAATTGATTAATTTGTCTTATTGCTCATTACCAGGTCTGGACGAGCTTGCGTGCTCATTATTTTTTCATAGAATCACAGCGTGCCTATAATGTAGAAGGAGCCTATTCAGCCGATCAAGCATGCACTGATTCTCTGAACAGCATCACACACAAACACACCCCACCAACCAATCCTCATAACCAACATTTGAATGTGTTGCTCTAAAAAATTGCTCAGAATACAATTTATGGATTCATTTCATAGGTTATATTTGCCAATTTGATTGCCCAATCAACATGTAAGTTAATGCCACTAATGAATGTTGAGGTAAACTGCTACATGCTGCATTTATTTTTTCCTATTTAATTTGTCCTAAAATGTAGTTACGTTTAGGGGGCTTACGACGTATCACACAAGTGCATTTGCTGTTTGTATTTCTATTCAAACTGATTCAATATCTTGCTACCTTGTGCTAAAGTCATATTTTGCTACTGTTCTAAGAACATATTTAATTATTGGAGGTACCCGGCACTGTTTCCTAGCTTCTTGTCTTTCTTTAAAATGTCAAATGCACTTCAATACTAATTTCCTAGACTCCTGCAATTATCAGGGAGTTTGGGATGTGATGAGGTGCCAGTTGACTGGTCATTATCATAGACAATCACTTGCTAATAAGTATGCTTGTCCACCTAGGAAATTCCATCACTGGGCATGGGTTCAGGGTGTCCTTGTGTGGTCGTTGAGCCTGATTCTAGATCTGTATCTCTGACAACACAGTTTGTGGGTGTTTTCAGGAGGTGGAAGTGATTCTTGATCTTGACATCATTGGCATTTCTTTGATTCCAATTCCATATTTCCTTTTGACAATGGGTATTCTCAAAGAGTTAAGTCCCTTCATTCAGGAATTTCTTCCAAATTGGTTTCTTCTGAAAGAGAATTCCTCATGCGTTGACATCTGTGTTGCATTTCTTGTCAGCGGCCTTGAGAGAGTGTTTAAAACATTTCCTTTGTCCTTTGAATGCCTTCCTTGATCTGGTTAAGAAGATTTGTTTTAGTAATTGAAGCTGAGGTATTCAAAGCATATGGCTGGCCCAGCGGAGTTGGTTTCATATGATTATGGTTTCAATGCTGGCGCTGTTAGTTATTTCAAGATGCTGATGTCAGTGTGCCTGTCCTTCCAGCTGATGTAGACAATCCATCTCAAACTGTATTGATGGTACTTCTCAAGGGTCTTGAAGTGGCATGTATGTGTAGTCCATGTTTCAGAACCAAAGAGTCTGAAGGATGATTTTCTTATTCACAAGGATCTTTTTAACAACACGGATGTTATGGTTGTCAAAGACTCTCATCCTTCGAGTCTGAATTTCATGATACTCTTGTTCAAAAAGATGGTCAAAATATAGGTGGCTGTGCTCTTCTGATTAAGTGGGATAATAGAGTTGATTATCAAATATAAATTTAAAGATTGTCCAAACATAGTAATCTAATAAATCTAAACAACAACTATCACAGATTGTATTAGGGAAGATGCTACTAACCAATCTCCTTGTCGTTTTTGAAGAAGTGCCAACAGAACTAAACTAAGCAATACCAAAACTTTTGGTGTATCCTGATTTACAATGATTTTCAGAGTTACACATGAAAGGCTATTAACTAAATCCAATTCATTAAGGATTAAAATCCTGGGATTAGATAAGAAATTACCTGAAGTTTATTTTGGTATAAAACAACAAATACTTATTAGGAAAGTTCTGTCAGTGTCAGGAGATTTTTGGGTATTTGCTGGATTGTTCAGGAAATGACATTGAGTTCATTGCTGTTTCTAACTCACATAAGTGTTGTGAATTTAGAAACTTACTACAAATTAATTTTATTTAAAATAATACCAAATTAGAATGTGCACAGGAATTGGAGGAGGAAATCAGAAACTATGGAATGAGTCAGAGGCCATAATTTAGCAAGCAGAAAGTTTTTAATACAGGCATGTATAAAGTATTTCAGTTAAGGAAAAGCATATTGACACAAAAAATTAGTCAACAGTGTTGAAATAGCCATGGAATCATCAATGAACCAACTCATAAAAAGTTAGGCAATAAGGTTAGTATGAGGGTGTTCCTTCCATATGGGATTCTGCTGAGACTATATATTGTATGCTGCATGCAATTTTATTTCCTTGTCATTATTTGGACATAGATATTAATTTCAAAGCTGTCATTTGTTCCCCATCTCTAGTTGCTCTGAAGAAGGAAATGGTGAACCTTGTACTTGAACCACAGCAGATGGTGTCATGAAAATACTCCTACAGTGCAAGTGAATGAGAGTACCAGGATTTTGATCCAGTGGGAATGACTAATGATATATGCCCGTATCTGGATGGTGCACAAGTTGAAGACTGTTCCTTTACATCTGATGTTCTTGTCCTTCTAGTTTATAGAGGTCATAAGATCGGGTGTGGTATTGAAAAAGCTCTGAAGAATTGCTGTCATTCATCCCTGAGATGGTACATGCTTCAGACATTGTGTGTGAATGTTGTAGGGAGTGGATGTTTAAGTTTGTGAATAGGGTGCCAATTAAAAGCATTGCTTTAACCTGGATTGTATTTAACCTTTTGATGGTTATTGCCCCTGCACACATCAAAACAATGGAAAATATTCTATCATACTCAAAACTTGCAACTAATAGGTAGTGGAAAAACTTTGAAGAGTCCGGAGATGACCTACTTGCCGCAGAATATTCAATTTCTAACTTTGCCTCAAAGTGACAGCATGTATATATCTGATTCAATTGTAATGCCATTAAATGGTATGAAGGTGGTTTGGTCACCATAACACAAGGTTGATATTCAAGGATGCATTGCAATTAAGAAGCATGGGACTGATCTGTAATGTTAAATACTTCTGCAATGAAGACATGCAAAGTTTGGACTGAAACGGATACGTATGAGAGGTGCTCTAGAACTAAAAGCTTGATTTTTCAAGTGAAATCGTAGGAAGGGAGGCTTCCTCTTAAAAATCAAAAGGGATAATTGTTTCTTTCTTCTGGACTGGAGAGAGCACATGAGAATTATAACTATTTTGCTGAACTGCATTTTTTGCAAACAAGTATGTTTATGGGGTGCTGCCTATATTGGAACAATTAATGATTGTGGTTTAATAATACATTAATCTTGTTAAATATTTCAATAGCGTAAAATTTTCCAATTCTTCATTTTGTTATATCTTACCTGTGTTGTAAGAATAAAGTGTGTTTTGACTAAAGCTTAGTGGTGGACCAATTAAATCATATGTGACATATAGCGCCCTACACTTGCCTTTAAAAAAAAAGTTAGGGTCTAGGCTATTTCCTTAATGTATTTTGGGAGATCTGGTATGGTGCATAACATGTTATCATTTTACCTAGATTCAACTAGATTCCCTCATCTTGCTATCCGGCTACCTGAAACTTGAACTTTTAGGCCTGAATGTTCACTTGGATTGAAAGGATCCATTTCTTTATGAAAATGGCGCTGGAGGCTTGAATCCAGAAGTCCTAACAATGGCTCTGGTCTCAAACATTTTCCTAGGTGAGGCAACTGAGTATGTTACACTTTGGACATCTATGGGTTATGGAAACAGCTTCAGGTATAAAACAGCAACAGCCTTCAGTGAGATCTAATATTTGTGAGTGGAATGCCCAAAACATGACTTTCGTCCTGGTACAAAAAGGTCAGAAACTATCAGAATTCTTTGGAGACAGTAGTGCACTATTTTGGAGAGGTAAATTGTATTATTGGTTATGGTACCAGGGTAGGTTAGGTGCTCTTTTGAATTATTTGATATAAATATTAATATGTTTAAATGTGTCTAAAAAGTCGATAATGTGTTTAAAATGTGTTTAAAAAGTGGATAAACACATTGGAACTGTCAAATTGAGCTGGCAAATGGAGCTGTCAGGCTATCAAAACACTTAAAACTCCTGACATTTAAACATTTGGAAAAAAAGTTTTCTGCAGTGATTTTAAAAAGTCAATGATTGCTATTTCACTTAATCTGTTGAATTATGTCAGAGGTTTATCATTACACAATAGGTACTAAAAATATCATAACCTGTTATAATCACTATAAGGTGCCTATCAATGCAAGGTGTTATTGATAATTTCATGTAAATTATAAAGTCTTTGAAATGGGATTAAGGATTTGTAAGTGAATTTTTATTTTTGTTTTGGTAATGAATTTACCTAAAGAACTTCATTTAATCTTGACACAGGTTTTGAAGTCAGTTTGATATGAATACTGGGTGAGTTAGCATGAAAACTGTAAAAGTGGTTAGAGGCATAGGTTGGCATGAATTGGAAATAAGTTGACATATGGGCCATCAATGGCCGTAATAAAAATGATTGAAGTGGCATATGTTAGCCTGAAGGTATGGAGGTTTAGGAGTGAGTACAGACAAGAAGAGTTTGAACAGCCATGGAGAATGCATGGTCCATATGTTACCATGGGTGATATACGGGATCATGAGGCATGTAGAGTTTGAGGTTGTTATAGAGGGCATGCAATGCCATTGGGGTGTTTAGAGGAGCATAGGGTCAGCGCGGGGCTGTCATCCATTGTGGGCATGCTGTCATGGATGGGGCATTAAAAATGTGGGGTAGTTGGGAGTGTTATGAGCAGTCAGGAATGGAGAGATTTTTTATATTTCTTTGTTACATCTCTGAAAACAAATACCAGAGAATGAAGGCTCTCCTTTTGTTCAAGCCATTTCTGTTGTCAATAGTCTTTAATTTTCTTCTGAGGGTAGCACCATGGCTTCCATAAATTATCTTCCCAAATTGAAAACTCAAACTGTCCTGACTCTGCACTCTCTATCCAGGGGTGAAAATTCAGGCTTTAATCTTTCTTTCAGTTAGGGAACATTTAAATAATCAAGCTTTCAGACCAGTTTTAATGTGCCCAACAAAGTATTTCATATTCATGTGTGCAGACAATAGCTAACTCATTCTCTTACATAGGTTTTGTAATCCCTCCCACACACTGCAAGTGTATGGGGTATGAGGTAAGTTGAGGGATGAGGCTAGAGGGCATGATTATGTTTCTTTATAACTAAGATAATGTCCCAAAGGAATGTGGCAGGCCAATGTTACATCCTCACTGGGCAACCCATGTGGCTGTCTCTGAATTGTTTCCAAAGGTATTAGTCCATAAATCAGCATGCATCCATTCCCAGAATTACAATTGTACCTCCACAGCCATTCTTTCCTGAGGCTGGAGCTTGAAGCAGGATTTTGTTTTATTCTGCCAGCTGCCTCTTTCAGCCCATAACTCCTTTCTTTAACTTTTGTTGTAACAGGTTGCACTCAGTGTTTTTACTGGCAATTCACATGACTAACACTCACGATTACTAACAAATGAGTAATATAAAATAACAAGGGACACATTAAAATATGAACATGTTCTCCCAATGAGTCTTTTATATTGATGCATGTACAAAATTGTCCAGGAGACCCCAACAGAAAGATTGAGAGGTCCTACGATGATGTGATTGAGTCCCTACCTCAGAGATGGAAAGCCTGAGTTCAAGTCCCGACCTGCTGCGCTTTTCCAGCAACACATTTTCAGTTCAAGTCCTATCTACTCTAGCGGTGTGTCATATATTTGAACAGGTCAATTAGAAAATTGTCTACAACAGAATAAAGATGCCACATCCATCACAGTGCTGAATTCATCACATCATTCAATTAAAAAGCAATCCAGACACAAGTGCAATCTTTTCCTTTAGGTGACAAGAAATCTAATTTGTGATGTGCTAACTGGGATTTGTTTATGTGTTCAGTTGCAACAATTTTTTCCTTTGTATATTGGCATCCATTGATTAGTGGCATTAATAGAAATTTTAGCAGCGAAGTAGAAATTTCTAACCAAACTTCTTTTAAATTGCACTACCTGTTGTATTATGCAAAACTAAATCACCATAATGGTGTGCTAGCAGGATAATATTAGAAGTAATTAGTGAAAGAAACTAATTTACTTGTCAAAACAACTTCCCTCATGATGACTCAGATAAAAACATGAACAAAGAGGGAAATGTGTTGTGAAGAATTTGCAAGACCCACATTTGGGAAGCTCCCAAGTCTTTTAAACTACAGTTAGATACACAATGCTATAAGGATGACATAAATAACCCTGCAGGGTTGAAAGACAATTGAGCAAGACTTATTTTGACAACAATACATTATCTTGGAAGAAGAGAACAAGACCATTCACGATAAAGGACAAGAGAAAAGCAATCAGGGAAGAAACCAACCTGAGTGAAAGAGCATAATAGTTTAAAATACCATCAGCTATTAACATAGAAATCAGCAGCCTGATTGCACAAAATTTGTATAAAGTAGGAACAACAAAAGAAACTAATGAATTTTTTTTTCTTTTTCTCTTATCCAATTTTTCTCTATACAATTACACCCTTCCATAATCCTCTTCTGACTTTTGCCAACCTTCATCTGGGAATTGGCAGCTATTACTGCCTTGTCCAAATGCCACATGTGTGCCTAGACAATGAATGCAACAGTTTATTTTAATGAACGAGGTGGCATACAGCTAATTTTAGTCCTCACCCAATCAAACTTAATCGGGTGGGGCACATTGGATGGCAATCAGGATCTTGGCTAAATTCCTCATATTTCCCCAAGGATGGATAAAAATACCATTCCAGTTGGAATCAACCAACAGCACAGATCTGGGATCTGCTTTGTTTTTAAAGATTAATGACTCATTGAATAAACTTCCTGAGCCACCAGGGAGAATTGTTGAGATACTCGAGGAATAAGATATTACTGACACGAGAAGACAATTTTAACTTGTGAAAAGAAGAACATCCAAATAATTGATATTGAGGTGCTCTCCCAAACTTAATGAATTAAATGAACTATGATGTTCAGCAAATTATTGAATAAGATGAAAATACAATGGCCACTGAACAATGAGACAACTCATCTGGCTTCAAATATAGCAAGATAAGATCTAATATTTGACCTGGAGCCACAGCATGTTATTGTTGATGACAGTGTGGGATGGTGTTCACAGACCATCGTTGTGGAAAATTCTAAGGAACATAGATACATAGGAAATGGAGTAAGCTGTTCAGCCACTTAATTTACCCAGCCATTAAATACAATCACAGCTGATCAAATACTTCAATGTATTTTACTTCCATTATACCCAGAACCCTTATGTCATTTATAATCAGAAATTTATCAATCTCTACTTTAAACATATCCAAAGACTAATGGCTGAATTTCATGTTTTTCTGACTGTCAGTTTCTGAAAGTTTTTTTTGTGATGAGATCCCTCGTCATATCTAATCTGACTCACCTCATTACCTACTCAGCTCAACGCTATGGTGTCTTTCTCACTCTATTCCAGCCCCATACATTTTGCATCTGACAGAAAGGTCAGCATTCCTGGCGTCTATGAAACTTTTAAAAGGCTACCCTGATGAGCATTGACAATCCAACATTGCTTAGATTAGAGTGGTGCTGGAAAAGCACAACAGGTCAGGCAACATCCGAGGCTTTTGCCCGAAACATCGATTTTCCTGCTCCTCGGGTGCTGCCTGACCTGCTGTGCTTTTTCAGCACCACTCTAATCTAAACTCTGGTTTCCAGCATCTGCAGTCCTCACTTCTGCCTAATCCAGCATTACTCCACACTGGCAAAGTAATGGCACAGCAACCACAAAACCATGTTGCTCACAGCACATAGCTGGCATGGCTGACATTGTCTTACACATTGTCTCACCTTATTCACTGTTTAATCACAGGGCCATGCATTTTCACTTTCCTTAGACACGGCCTGTCTAATCCTCTTTTTTAGGTCACCACTATTTCATCCCCAATGACCATTATAAACTCACATCTTGTAATTGTGCAGTAAGGGCTAATCACTTACAGACAAGCAATTGGACAATTCCAAATGAGCTTTTATTTACAGTCACTAAAAGTGAACATAAACAAAATGATTAGAGGTTGCAGTTTGCCTCCACATTGCAAACCAAATGCTTGGATTCCCTGAAGCAGTTGAGACTCCCTCTTGGATGGGGAGGGCTTCCTCTTCCCAGTGACCTCATTGTCTTCCTGGAAGATTGTACCTGTTCCTCTGCACTTATCACATTACCCTGTGGCCTGCTCCAATTGTACAGAGCACAGAACTCTAGGATGATGCAGCACACTCTGTCCAGACTATACTGGAAGGCACCAGGCCAATCAACAGAATGGCAATTTCAACAGCGCTCTCATCTGCTCCATGAATGCCCTAGTTGAAGCATCAGTAGCATTGTATCTGCACTCTGTATCAGTTAGAGGTTGAACAATGGTGTCACCAGCCATGGTTACCATGGGTAGCCTTTGACTCCAATAACTAGACTTGTAAGGCTTTTGGACTTTCTAATGCACCAGGTACAGTAGAGTGCTCTGGGGTATGGAGATGTGGCAGTTGCCAGGGTAGTTGATTTGCACCTCCAGCAAGTGCAATGGTAATCACAGATGACCTAGACATTGATGGAATGGAACCTTTTCATGTTGATAACTTCCTGCAGTGTTTAAATAGGGCCTTCTCAGTGCCATCTGTACACAATTGATGGTACTCTTAGCCTTGGGAAGCCAGCTGTTTCTGAATCATACTGCCCAAGATTTGGCACTGACCTTGTCATCGGGAAACAAAGTGATCAATGAGTTGGACCAAAGGGTCTGTTGCTGTGCTGTCCATCTCTATGACTCTATGACTGTATGTGAAACTGGAGATTTCTTGCACAGATGGCACTGCTCATCATCCTGGTGTATTTGTGAGTGCATGATCTCAAGAAGATCACCCATCACTCTCTGGAACAATGTTTAGTTGCATAGATGTTTAAAGTGGTTGTCAACTTCACAGCCACCAGGAGGAGATGGCCACTCACTACTGCATCCCTCAGGTCCTGCTCTGGCATCCAACATAGTTCCATCACAGTGAACCAGGATATATGGAAACTACACAAACACTATGCCTTGCTCATCCACTGGAAATGGTACTTGGGACGAAAGATTCTGGTTATTCTGTGGATGCCACTCTTCCAGAGGGGCCCAGTGGCCATGACGTTGGACTGAGCTGGGTGCTTTTCAGCCTCTGCAGTGGCTCTGCAATGGAGTTTGCTGTTGGTCTTGGTTATCTAGCATCACCTTCACCTTCTTAGGAAGGGAACCGCAATATCCCACCAGTAGTTGGGGGTATGACTGTTAGTAGAAATCACCAATATTAGGAACATAAGGATCAGAACAGGTTTATAGATCTCTGAACAGTCAGCGGTAGCATATCTTGTAGATGACAGCTGTACATACTCCTCCAAACAATGAGGCATTTAGCTTTTGCCTTCACTTGTGCAAAACTTGGTGAAGATGCCATGCTGATTTATTACAGTACAGAAAAAAGGGAATGCCTGCTGAGCTCCAAACCCCTACCTATTCCAGACCCAGATTACCCATTGAATATACATTGGTCCACTATTACTACTTCCCTGACAAACGATGAAGCAGCTGTCTCCACCTTCTGCAGCAACATTGGAAAAATATATTATGGATAGCTTTTGACCAATTTACTGCTGTCTTTAGGTCATTGCTGCTAACTTCTTCATCAATTTGAAATGCCAGTGTTCAATTTGCAAACTGACATGGTGCAAATAGCTTTCAATCAGCATTTGAACCCTAAGCACATACTTTCTACCTGCTTTGCAATCAGGCAATGAAAATATTGCAAATTAAATGTAACTGCAATTTGCATGTTTCACGTATTTTCTCTTCAATGCCCTGGTGTCCAGGAAATATGTATTCCTCTAATCAAACTGACACTGCCTCTGCACAGCCTGAACATTGTCCCAGCTATTTTCCAGTCACAGTTAGTGTCTAGTGAACAGCAAGTAATGGCAGTGAGTGCAGCAGAGGCAAGGAGAAAAAATCTGTGGCAATCAAAAAGAGATTTCCTGGTCCAGAATCCCAGGATATAGTAAGGAAGAATGTACTGGCTTCAACAGAGAGGATATCTTTTACGATGGACATTCATGTGCTTAGTAGTCACCCAGGTCATTTAATGGGACAATTACCTAAATTAGCAGAGATGAGTTCCTCTCTGATTGAAATTCAAGAGATAAAAAAATCCTCCAGATAAAGTAATAGATTAATAACAGGATCTACATTGAAAACACCCTCTGTGAAGTGTATTCAAGAGATTAAAAATACTCTAGCAGAGAAATGATCCCTTGATTAGAGCCCAAGTTAACAGTCCTCAAGTGAAAGACCTACAAAAGTTTATAAATACAACAGTGCATTCTAAGAGGATCCTGAAATGTCCAGCTCACCTGCATTTGTGAAGTCAGAGACACAGGAGAAATGGAGGTAATGCCTATTGTTGTTATTTACATGATTGTACAATGGTTCTTTCTGTGAATTGCCACCTTGCTATGGTGGAGGCTTGAGTATTCTCTTGCTCCGAAGAGGGATACTGTCAGGAGTTCTCAACTCCTGATAGGCCCACATGCCAGGCTGGTCCACCCATGATGATAAAGCCAGGCAGGCCCATCCATGACAATAAAGCCAAGCTGACACACCCATGACGATAAAGCCAGACTGACCCACCCATGATGATAAAGACAGGCAGGCCCACCCGTGACGTTAAAGCCAGAAGAAGGAACCAGACAAAGTGCAATCCAAACCAAGTTCTCAACGATGATCCAGATATTTATGTGATATCAATGGCTGCAATGGCAGATGAAGGACGCTGTAGTAGAGAGATCCCCAGTTGTTGAGATTTTCTTGCCATTAGAACTGGACCTATCTTCTGTCATGGACCACGTGCCAGCTGATGTGCAAGAGCATTCCCATGTTAAAGATGTCCTACACAAGCCTATCTAGAAGAATTCAAACACTCTCAACACATAGCACAAGCCCCAGCCGATTTGTGAAAGGTGACGGGGACAAGATTGTGAGATCTGCAAGTCCCTAGCTTCAGACCAGTGTTACATATGTAGTTGAATACGTGTTGCCCCTTCAATAGAATGGGTCAGGTGACGCAGCACAGGAGTTAGGAGAGGCAGTCTAGGACTGACTGTGGAGCTGAAAGGATGCACTATAAACTATTCCCTGTTCAAGGTTACTCCCTGTCTATCTCATGTTTCTTTCAGGTTCCAGTGAATCACAAACACAACAATCAGCACATAGGCAGTGAAGTTTGTCTCAGTCTCTTCACTTTTGCAATAGGAACAGGAGAGCGTTTCAGCAACTTGCTTCACAATTGAGCCGTCCTCTTCAGGATCCATTCTGCTCAGGCTCTGGAAAAGGGCCCTAAAACCAGTCTGTCCTTTCATCATCCTGACTGGAAATCTGCATCCAGCGGGTTCATCTACTGTTGTCTGAAAACCAAAGTCAAACTCAATCTCAAAACATGAGTAACCAGTAAAACAATTATCCAGAATGAAGAACAGCTCTTGTTGCCTGTGCAGTCAGGCATTTAACATTGATATCACTGCCCTGCAGGGGACTCCAAGAGCAGATAAAGGGCAACTGAGGAAAGAAGATGGCGGTTACACCACATGACAAGATGTTGGTGATGGTCTTCACTGATGGTAAAATGATAGAATCATTTGAAGTCAAAGATAGGGGTCAAGCAGGGATCCGTCATCACCCCCACCCTTTTCTCCATCTTCATCACCACCATTCTTATCTTGTCAAGAAAAAGCTTCCCAGTGGTGTGGACATTGTCTGCAGTATGGATGGAAAACCTATCAACCTGAAGTGGTTGTTGAAATTTAAGAAGAAAATGATGCTGACCTCACTTGTGGAACTTCAGTATATGGATGTCAACATCATCTCTGTTCTCTCAGAAGAGAATCTTCGAGCTTCACTTAATACCTTTATGGAACAAGACTGAAGAATTTGGCTTAGCCTCAACCTCAAGAAGACACAAATTCTTTACCAGTCCAACCCGAGACAAATTTCAGCTCATCCCTCAAATTAAGATCAATGCAGAAATCCTCCAAACATGGAAAATTTACCCTACCTAAAAGCTACCTATTATCTAAGACTGACATTGATGTGGAGATGCAAAATCACATCCAATCTGCATTTTCACACACCTAAGGATAAGAATCTTTGATGATTGTGACATCTGTAGTGATACAAAGATCTTTGTGTATAAGGCAGACATCCTTCAATTCTTCTATTTGCTCCAAAGTCTTGGTCTATGTATAGATGCCACCTCAAGACACACAAGAAGCACCAACAATGTTTTTTGAGATGGGTTCCCTATATCAGTTGGGAGAACTGAAGTATTGACACCACAATCCTTGAAGCAGCTAATAGAACCAGTATTGAGACCATGATCATCTGAAAGCAATTATGCCGGGCCAACCATGGCTAAGGATACTTAAGTTCTGACTACTAAAGCAAATAATCATTGTTCAGCTCAAGGAAGGCATTTGAATGAGATGAGGACAAAGAAACCATTTCAAAGACTTTTGGAAAGCTTCTATCAAGGAATGCAACATAGATGCCAATTCATAGGAGATTCTCATTCAAAGGAAACTGACTTGGAAGAACCTCTTATATGAAGGGACACAATTCTTTGAGAACGGTTATCAGCAAGATGAAGTACGGAAATGAATTGGAAAAAGGAATACCAAAGATCTCAAAGCCCAAGGACCATTTCCACTTTATGGAAACACTGTCAAATGTGTGGTCAGAGATGGAGCTTTAGGATCAAGCTCATCAGCCAAGCAAGGATGCATAGAATCCATGACTAGTGATACAGATTTCCTCAGTGGAATATCATACTTGTTAGCAGGTGATTGTTGATGATGACGATATACAATGGTTTAACTATGAGGATAAAAACTTGGAGGAAGATGTTAGATAAGTTATTGGTTCTGAAAGAGTTAATGCTCATTTTGCATTGGCTCCAACCATTCTATTGATGTCCTAAGGGTGGAGAAAAGGACTTCTGCTCCAGCTTTTAGAGAGAGCAGATGTATCTCTAACAGTTCCCCAAGATCCTAATAAATTTACCTGAATAAATGTAGCTATTGCTGCATATATTGCTATCAGATAATAAGCCTTCTTTTATCCAAGAACAATGCCTCCTCTGTGGATACTGTACGATGATGTATCCTTTATCACAAATCTATAGTTAGCTCCAAGGCAAAACAAAGACAAAAGATGATCGGTGGCAGTGAACTACCTGAACCAACCCTTTACCAGTACAATATACTGGTAGAGGTTGCAAAAACCATAACATTTCTGGAGTGATCAATTGGCAAAATACCATACAGATCCTCTTCTGTGAGGAGCAGGAGTAGAAATCATCATGCCACAAGAGGGCACTGTAACATAGCAAAAAGAAAACATTGGATCAGTATGGTGCATTAAATATATTAGAGATCAATTCTGTCAGTAGAGACAGGCACAAGACATATAAGGCACAGATACACCTGTAACTGAACTTGTTCATCTCTAAACTTAGTAATGATGATGGCACCCCTACAACTTAAGGGAACTGCCTGCTACCCATTTCCCCAAGTTTGTTATCTAAGTGCCACCCTACAAATAATATGGGTACTTTCCTCACTAAGGCAATACTCGCTTTGTTCAGTGAGCACGCTTCACAATCGGGAGGTTTTCATCTCAGTAACTTAAGTAACTCAGAAAATGTGATAAATCATAAGGCAACAACATAGCCTTCAAGTTTTACATCTACTCGATATTTTGAGGGAACTGAAATAGAAATTCATTTTTTGTCATTCTATCTCCACTGAGCTTTTGTTAAATTGATTTCAATTCCTGTAGAATAGTTTGGAATAATGCATGAATATAACAATTATGATTTTATTAGTTGTCAAAAAAGCAACTTGTCTGTTGTAATGTTGCAAACATGCATAGAAGACGCAAGAAAATGAAGAAGTCTTACTCTTTCCTAACTTCTGTTTAGATATTAATTGTTGACTAAATTTTGTTATGCTGCCTTTATAATTTACATAATTTTTGTTTTTAATCTTCATTCTTCTGCTTATTTCAACCTAATTTGATTTCCTCATCATCAGTAAACAGATGTTAAGATTTGTTGATATTATCGTGATTAGAAGGTCATGATTAAATGTGGTGATATTTATTAGACTCTCCACATAGGTACAGTATCAAAATGATACAGTAATTTTCAATTAGTTGCTGGTAGCCATGAGGAAAATTTTCAATTGTTTGACCTTGAAACAGAAGATAACAGGGACTTGCTTGAGGCAGGTGCGGATTGTAGACTGACTAATATGACTGGTCACATTTAAAAGTAAAAGCCCAAGATTAAAAATATGAGAGACATTTTTAATTTTGGACTTATGGATTTGTGAGAAAATAGGTTGAAGGTCAGTCTTCTGTGTCCTTGACAGCCTTCCTGTAGATTTGCAAACTCCTGACACACTGCTCCTCAGGAAAAGCTGAGTAAAAACCTTGCAGACATGGAAGAATATTTCTGAGTTGCCTTTTCCTTTTCTGGTTTTTTAGCATTCTACTGCAGTTCCCTGAGCTTTTGCAACTTGATACTACTGCTGGCCTTGCCCCTCCTGTTCTTTTAATCAAAGCAGAGTGCCTGGTATAATTGTTATCTTGAGTACTGAATAGTCCTTTGCTGAGCTTCTTGAACATTTTGAAGTGAAGGAGGAGATAAATCTCCAGTTTCTGAGGCACAGTCCTGGCCTTACAGATTGAAGAATGATTTAATTTCATGAAGCTAAATGTTCCTCCAAATATGACTCCCAAATGCCATTTCTTATTCACACAACCAAACGGTTCTACTTTTTCATTAAAATTGGTCGTTCAGTGCTATTCAATATTGAAATACATTGAAATCTTTTAATAAAGCACATTGCCAACCTGTATAAATGCCTCAAACAAAATAGTCATGATAGAATGGCATGAATGGGTAATAAAAAAAGGGCATAAACCTTTGAGCTGCTACCGGGAAGAATGAGTTACAATTAGCCCTTAAGAGTTTGCCTAAAACTAATTTTGACAGAATAAATTTGTAATTACCCAATTCATCTTTTTCTCCCTTTCAAGAACTGAAACAAGATTGGTTATTTTCAATCTCATGGCAAAATCTGCATGTTGGGTGAGGATTGAAAAATCATGACAGGCCTTTATTTGCTTTAGTCTGAATGATTTCAACAGTCTAAGAGGTAGGCCACCAGAACTCAGTCGTTTATCTACATCTTTACAAGCAATTCCCTTTTTATCGTTAGGTCTATGAATTGTTCTGTTTCCTCCATGGTTTTCAATGCAACTATTATTTGCAAACCTTTTGCAATATATCGAAATATCTCCACTATGTTCTTATTCTACACAAATTGGCTTGTTCCTTTAACCTGAATATGTCTATTCTTCTTCAATTATTGCTTTATGTTTTACATGTATCAAAACTATTACCATTTGTATTTAAATTAATTGCAATCCTTTTTCATTTTTCCTTTGACTCCTTCTAATCTCCCCTTCTACAACTGAATTAAATGTGTTTCCACTGTGATTATTTTTAATGTTTAGTGATAACTCTGTCATATTTACATTTTTTTCCCTTTCAGTTTAGGTTTTGTTCTGTTAATAATAATGGTCTAAGGATTAATTGCTGATTAGCGATTCACTAATTCTGTTTATTTAAAACAGTAAAACACATATCTTATGAACCAGGCATTACAGCAAACCAAATGATGTCTGTGTTTCCAGCTTGCATACCTACAGCAGACTCATTGCAAGGCAGCATTAAAACATTTTGTAGAGTTTTCCCTTCAACACCGATGATGAGAAATTTGGGAAAACGTGGGGAAAATAGAAATGTGGGATTTTTGTGTTGAGATTAAAAAGTGCCATTTTCCCCTTGAGGTTTCAACAGCTAGATGAGAATCTCAGTATTTAATAAGGACCTAATTTCCAATCATGTGCTTGTCATCACTAGCTAATCTTGCTTCATTTCTAAGCATTGTATTATTCTCCCAGCCACTAATGCAAAACTAAATGCAGAAAATCCCAAACTTGAAATTCTGAGTGCTTATTTCTCAAATGAAACTCATTAGTTGCTTCTCTAGGTCTCAATGTTCACCTTCATTCTCCAATATCTTATGGCTTAGCCAATCGACAGTGACTGCACCCATTCTTCATTTACAGATGTCAGCATCAGTCAAACATAAGCATCACTACGTTATCATGGCTGACCTTGAACTACCTCAGAACGCATTTCAACACTTTACCCATCATGCTTTGCAGTTCACAGACCTTACATTGCAAGGCACCTTCCAGGTTGATCTGAGCATTGCAGGGCTCTGAGCTTGCTTTCTTAGGGTCATTCACATTACACTTACTTGGAAACCTTAGAAACTATGCCAGCCCTTGCCTTCAGCACAGACAGAAAACAAACAGCTTGTCATGGTTGCAAGCACTAAACAGGGATGGGGTGGACATGTTGGTGTTTGGTAACATGTTACTTCAATGTTACACCCACAGCAATGTGCCAACAATTTCTGTGGCAAGCACAAAGCATCTGCTTCAATCAAATGGCTACGTTTGAAAGTAAAATGGACAGAATCACAGAATTGTTGCAGGGGTAGAAGGAAGACATTTAACCCATAGTGCCTGTACAAGTTCTGTTACATACTGCCAATTCTCCATATCCCTGAACACCAT
>NC_057724.1:40540096-40592601 GCF_004010195.1 Chiloscyllium plagiosum
TGGATTCTCCTTAATTCTATTTGCCAAAGCTATTTCATGTCCCCTTTTTGCCCTCCTGATTTCTCTCTTAAGTATACTCCTACTGCTTTTATACCCTACTCAGGATTGACTTGATCTATCCTGTTTATACCTGATATATGCTTCCTTCTTTTTCTTAACCAAACCTCAATTTCTTTAGTCATCCAGCATTTCCTATACCTACCAGCCTTTCCTTTCATCCTGACAGGAATATGCTTTCTCTGCACTCTCGTTATCTCATTTCTGAAAGCTTCCCATTTTCCAGCCGTCCTTTTACCTGCGAACATCTGTGCCCAATCAGCTTTTGAAAGTTCTTGCCAAATACCATTAAAATTGGCCTTTCTCCAATTTAGAACTTCAAATTTTAGATCTGGTCTATCCTTTTCCATCACTATTTTAAATCTAATGGAATTATGGTCGCTGGCCCCAAAGTGCTCCCCCACTTACACCTCAGTCACCTGCCCTGCGTTATTTCCCAAGAGTAGGTCAAGTTTTGCACCTTCTCTCGGAGGTACATCGACATACTGAATCAGAACATTTTCTTGTACATGCTTAACAATTCTTCTCCATCTAAACCCTTAACGCTATGGCAGTCCCAGTCTATGTTTGGAAAGTTAAAATCTCCTATCATAACCACCCTATTATTCTTACAGTTTACTGAGATCTCCTTACAAATCTGTTCCTCAATTTCCCTCTGACTATTAGGGGGTCTATAATACAATCCCAATAAGGTGATCATCCCTTTCTTATTTCTCAGTTCCACCCAAATATCTTCCCTGGATGTATTTCCGGGAGTATCCTCCCTCAGTACAGCTGTTCCTCCCACATTCCAAAGATGTGCAGGTCAGGTGAATTGGCCGTGCTAAATTGCCCGTAGTGTTAGGTGAAGGGGTAATTGTAGGGGAATGGGTCTAGGTGGGTTGCACTTCGGCAGGACAGTGTGGACTTGTTGGGCCGAAGGGCCTGTTTCCACACTGTAAGTAATCTAAGTAATGCTATCCCTTATCAAAAACGCCTCTCCCCCTTCTCTCTTGCCTCCGTTTCTGTCCTTCCTATAGCATTTGTATCCTGGAACATTAAGTTGCCAGTCCTGTCCATCCCTGAGCCATGTGTCTGTAATTGCTCTGATATCCCAGTCCCATGTTCCTAACCATGCCCTGTGTTCATCTGCCTTCTCTGTTAGGCCTCTTGCTTGAAATAAATGCAGTTTAATTTATCACTCCTACCGTGTTCTCTGCTTTGTCCATGCCTGCCCTGACTGTTTGACTCACCTTTGTTCTCAACTGTACCAGTCTCAGATTGATTTATTTGCTCACTATCTCCCTGGGGCCCACCTTACTAGTTTAAATTCTCCCAAGCAGCTCTAGCAAATGTCCCCACCAGTATATTAGTCCCCTTCCAATTTAGGTGCAATCCGTCCTTCTTGTACAGGTCACTTCTACCCCAAAAGAGATTC
The DNA here is from genome assembly GCF_004010195.1 of Chiloscyllium plagiosum. NCBI lineage: Eukaryota > Metazoa > Chordata > Chondrichthyes > Orectolobiformes > Hemiscylliidae > Chiloscyllium > Chiloscyllium plagiosum. Next base: position 40,541,571 of record NC_057724.1, read on the forward strand.
CAATGATCCAAAAATGTGAATCCTTCTCCCATACACCAGCTCCTTCATCTGCTCTTTCCTCCTATTCCTGTCCTCATTAGCTCATAGTACCAGGAGTAATGCAGATATTACTACTCTTGAGGACCTCCTTTTTAAATTCCTGCTTAACTCTCTGTAATCTCCCTTCAGAATCTCAACCTTCCAATGTCGTTGGTTCCAATGTGTACAATGAGCTCCTGCTGGCCTCTCTCTACCTTGAGAACATTCTGCACCCTCTCTGAGACATCCTTGATCCTGGCACCAGGGAAACAACACACCATTCTGATTTTTCGCTGCTGGCCACAGAAACCTCTGTTTGTACCTCGGACCAGAAAGTCCCCTAACACAATCGATCGCTTAGAACCTGACTTACCTCTCATTGCATTAGGGCCAGTCTCAATACCAGAAACTTAGCTGTTCGTGCTATGTTCCCTTGAGAATCCATCACCCCCTAAATTTTCCAAAATTGCATACTTTTTTGAAATGGGGATAGGCACAGGAGACTCCTGCACTACCTGCCTACATCTCTTATCTTTCCTGGAGTTAACCCATCTATGTGACTGTATCTGAGTCTTTTCCCCTTTCCTATAACTGCTGTCCATCACATCCTCTTGCTCTTGTAAATCCCTCATTGCCTCTAACTGCCTCTCCAACTGATCCATTCGATCTGATAGGATTCACAATCAACTGCATTTATTGCAGATATAATCCTCAGTAACCTGTAAACTCTCCCTAAACTTCCACATCTGACAAGAAGAACATATCACTCTACCAAAGGCCATTTTTACTTTTTTCAATCTGCAGACCCAGAAAATAGCACTGTTTTATTCCTCTACAAAACACTGCTCCAAGTTAAATTAATACTTACGGCATTTTTTTAAGTTTAAGTTTAATCAAGAGACATATCTCAATAAAACATATAATCAAGAAAGAACCCACTGTACTCACTACTGCAGACTTTCTGTAAGACCGCACTTAAAATCCACTGATCTGTTTCTGTGCTATGACCCCTCCCAAACAGGTTCATCTGAGATCAATTGTGATTTTTACTGTTCTTTTATTTTCCCAGACGCACTCCAATGTCCAGCAATACATGAATTCAAACAGCAAAGGCAGTAACTGCGCAGGTTCACTGCTCTGTCAGTTAACAGTGGGAGTTTCTTTCTCTCTCTATCTCACTCTCTCACTCTCTCTCTCTCTCCTGCACTGACCTCACCATGTGCTTCCTTTGTCTGTTCCTCTCCTTTTAAAACTGCTGTTTGTTTTGACTTTTTTTTACTCCAAAGTTCCAAAACAATGCAACAGCATATAAAACAGTAATTGCTGCTCCTGGAATTCGAGGAAATCACCTCCAGCACCTAAAATACCTCAAAAACAGAGCAGCTGTTACAGCCAGAAATTTTTCCCATTCTCCATCTTGCATTACCCAGAATCCAGTTTTCTGATATCCATTGCTGCATTTTCTAGTTTATTGTGGTGTGTGTGTGTCACAGAGAGAGAGAGAGAGAGATAGACTTTTTTTTTCTGGAAGGCCTCAATAGTCTCTGTATCATGGCCAATGATAAAGACTCATTTCTGTTTGGTATGAGTGGACAAGGATCAGATCACTAAGAAGCTGTTCTGTTTCTGATGTTCCCCACAGAGGTTCATTATACCTATCCTGAATGGTTTCAGCAATCGACGATGTTATAATTGCTGTTGCAGTCATAATAAAAATGCATAGAAGAAATGTGGATGTACGAAGGTATTAGCAAGCTGAGAACCAACAGCAATCTCTTTTGGCTCCCAAATATACTTCAGATGGAGAAGCTACTGCAGAGATTCCTGAAAGGGTGTGGCAGAGATATAGGACGCCAGAATTCACTGTGCTCACTGTCATTTCCTCCAGATGAGTGAAGCTCAGTGTCAGTGCAGATTGTGGATGTTCCAGGACCTCATAATGGAATTGTATCTTCTGCTGGCACAAAATTTGTGCTGTGAAGGAATTATTAGATATCCTGTACCATTAGCTACCAGGTAACAGTAGCACTTAATTTTATATGACTAGCTCATTCCACTAGAGACCTGTATGGAATTTCCCAATTCTCAATTCATAAATGCATCAAGTTACAAATGCAATTTCTGCAAGATCATACCACTCCATCTCTTTCTGTGTGATGACGTCAGTGCCACAGCCCAGGCAGTCGAATTTTCTATTATTGCTAACATCTACCCCCCACCCCACCCCCAACCCCTGGCATAGGATAGTGTGACTTAGACACATTGTCTTGAGAGCATAATACAACTTGTGATTTTGAAGAAGATTTGTGGCTCAAGTTGTGGATCAGGTTGTAAGTTTGCTCACTGAGCTGGTAAATTTGTTTTCAGACAAAGAACTCTGCATTGACTGCAACAAACATTACATTGCAAGACCAGGTGTGAAACTAGCAACCAGGTTACATGAACACCTACGAGCCACCAAAAGACATGACCAGCTATCACTAGTATCCATACACACAGACAAAGAGGGACACCAGGGACAATACATCCATCCTGGGACAGGCTAAACAAAGAAATGCATGGGAATACCTGGAGGCCTGGCATTCAATCTAGAAGTCCATTAACAAACATATCAATTTGGACCCCATTTACCAGCCTGTGATAAACAGAATCGGAAGTGATATCACCCACTGTAACAGACCAAGACACATCAATAGTTCATTAGAAATCTTCATGAGTTCTAATCATAAATGTCTCCTTTAGCCCTCATACAACCTTGGGATATTAAACTCTGGTCCTACTCCCTTTGACCATCTGGTGTTTTCCAGACAGCCTGTTGATATCCCTGATTACTCTGAAGTTCAGCAGGTCTGGCAGCATCTGTGAAGAGAAACCAGAGTCAACATTTTGACTTCAGCTCAGATCCCATCACTCTGAGGAAGGGTCATTGGAAGCATTTACTCTGCTTTCTTTACACAAAGGCTGCTAAGTTTCTACAGCAATTTCTGTTTGTGTTTCAGATATTCCAGCATCACCGTTCTTAGTTTTTTGTTAATATTTGTTGACATTTCAAAGGTTAGAAAAGAAAATAAGCCTTTCTACTACTAATAAACCTTACTGCTAAATAAGAGAGAAAGACTCACCAGCTACTTAGATCATTTCTGTTGACAAAATTTAATGTTAGGAAGGGAAATACTTTATTTCACCCTTTTCTAAAAATGTTTTTTTAAAATTTTCTACATGCTTAGACTAGCTCCCTATCTTTAGAGAAAAGGAAACGTAGCAGCTATACCCATTAGCCAACCAACTCTCAGCATCTTGACAGATTTCTGTCTTTACATTCTTTCAAAATCTAATATGTCCTGTCAGCTCCAATTTCAGATTTGCTCCTTCAGTAATGATAGATCCCGAGTCTGGCCCTTAGTTTATCCTCTCATTAACGTTCTTGATTTCTTTCAATTTATGCCATTTGCTGACTCTCTCTGAACACAGTATCTAAGTCTAATTATCTTGCAGCACAATGGATATGTCTGAATAAACAATTCTATAAAATTTTAAAAATGTAACTTATGTATATGAAACTTTTATTTGCGCAAAATGAAATTTACCTTGGGAATATTTGTAAATTTTTATGATTGACTGGATATTCAGATTTGGCAAATATTTAGTAGTACACTAAATGCTATGAATAAACTGGAAAACAGATGGTCAATAAACAATAGGAAAATTAGCTGACTACCTAAAATTGGCTAGAGGCTGATAAGTCTTTCTCCATGTTCTCTTTGATCCTCCATTCTTAGAACAATACACCCAAAATCTAGTCTCTTCCTCCAGATTCTGGCTTATTCTTCCAAGTATTCAGAAGTGCGATTTGCTTCTAGTGTTTCATGATTTGAGATTTGCTTCACAATTCTGGACCTTGGGATTCTCTCTCACTGCTGCCAGATTCTGGGATCTTAAACCACTGTCTCTATATTCTGAATGTGTCTCCACGTTTTCCCAGGTTCAAGACTCACTTCAAGCTAGGAGCTAGGGATGGGGCAGAATTTGTAAGGATCTTTTAGGAGGGTTTCTTGACAGGGTATGTAAAAATTCAACCAGGGAAGAGATTATACTGGACCTGGTTTTGGGAAATGAGCCTGACCAGGTGAGTGAAGTTATTGAGGGAGCATCTTGAGAGTAGTGACCATTATTCTGTGAGTTTTAAGATACTTATGGATAGGGATAACAGCTGTCCTTGGGTGAAGGTGTTAAATTGAGGGAGGCAAACTACAACAATGTTAGTCCTGAACAGGAAAACTTTGATTGGAAGTGGCTATTTGAGGGTAAATCCACATTGGACATGTAGGAGTATTTCAAATGGCAGTCGATAAGAGTCCAAGAGTGTCAGCTTTCTGTGAGAAAGTCACGTGAACCTTGGATGACCATGAATAGCATGACTTGGTCAAAAAGAAAAAGGAAGCATACGTAAGGTCTCGGAAGATGGGAACTGATGAAGCCCTTGAAGTATATATGTGAAGTAAGAAAGAACTTAAACAAGGAATTAGAAGGGCTAAAAGGGGTCATAAAAGCTATAAGCAAACAGGATTAAGGAGAGTCCCAAGGCTTTTTATACATATATAAAAAGCAAGAAGATTTACAGGGAAATGGTGGGCCCATCCAAGGACAAGGGAGGGATTCTATGTGTGGAGCCAAAAGATGTAGGTGAGTTCCTAAACAAATACTTTGTCTTAGTATTCACCAAAGAGAAGGAATTGGTGGAGGATAATTTCAGGGAAGGGAGTGCCAAATTTCTAAGCCAGGTTGCTAATAAAAAGGAACATGTTATGTGCGTCTTAGAATGTATTAAGGTAGATACGTTCCTGTGTCCTGATGGGATCTATCCCAGAATAGTGAGAGAGGCAAGACAACAAATTGCTGGAGCATTGACAGGTATCTTTGCAACCTCTTTGGCCACAGATGAGGTACCAGAGGACTTGAGACCAGCCATTATTTAAGAAGCATAACAGGGATAATCTTGGAAATTACAGAACTGTGAGTCTCACATCGTGTGATAGGGAAATTACTGGGAAAGATTCTCTGGGACAAGGTCTTTATGCATTCAGAAGCAAATTGACTTGTTAGTGACAGACAGCATGGTTTTGTGCGTGGAAATTGTGCCTCACTAACTTGATTGAGTTTTTTGAGGAAGTGATGAAGATGATTGATGAGGGAAAGGTGGTTGATGTTATCTACATGGATTTCAGGCAAGATTGATACTGAACTGGCTTAGTCGTAGAAAACAGAGGTGAAAGGATGCTTTTTAGAATGGAGGGCTATGACCAGCGGTTTTCCACAGGGATCAGTGCCGGGACCTCTGCTGTTTGTGATCTATATAAATGATTTGGAAGAAAATGTGGTTGGTCTAATTAGTAAATTTGCGGATGATATAAAGATTGGTGGAGTTGCAGATAGTGAGGAAGAATTTCAGAGGGTACAGAAAATATAGACCAGTTGGAGGCATAGGCAGAAAAATGATAGATGGAGTTTAATCCAGACAAATGTGAGGTGATGCATTTTGGAATTTTAGGTGAAAATTATACAGTTCATGGCAGAACACTTAGGAGTATTGATATGTAGAGGGGTCTGGTGTGCAGGTCCACAGATCACTGAACATGACAGTTCAGGTAGATAAGGTGGTTAAACAAGACCTATGGCATGCTTGCCTTCATTAGAAAGGGCATTAAGGATAAGGATAGGCAAGTTGTGCTGCAGCTTTATAGAACAGTAATTAGGCCACACTTGGAATATTGGTCACTACACTACCACAGGGATGTGGATACTTTGGAGAGGATACAGAAAAGCTTTACCAGGATGTTGCTGTGGGGGATTTTAGCTATGAAGAAAGGTGGGATAGACTAGGTTTGTTTTCATTGAAATGCAGGAGGTTGAGGGGCGATTGATAGACGTTGATAAGATTGTGAATAGCATGGACAGAATGGAAAGTATGAGGCTTTTTTCCCAGATTGGACAGGTCAATTACTAGGGAACACTGGTTCAATATGTATGTGTGTGTGGGGGATGGTGTGTGTGGGGGGGGGGCAAGTATAAAAGAGATATGTGAGACAAATTTTTCACACAGAGGTTGGTGAGCACTTGGAATGTGTTGCCAGAGGAGATAGTGGAAACAGACAAAATAGCAGCATTCAAAAAGCACCTGGGTGAATATATAAATAGGAAGGGAATAGGGGGATATGGATCCTGTAAGTGAAGATAGTTTTAGTATGGAAGGGCAAAATGTGTCAGTGTAGGCTTAGAGGGATGAAGGGCCTGTTCCTGTGCTGCATTGTTCTTTGTTCAAAATGCCATCAAAATGCTGATACCCCGCAGAGTCTACTTTCAGCTTCCCACATCATTCAACCCAAATCCTAAATCTGAATTGAATTCCAAAGTTCCCAGACTTCCGGTTGCCTCTTCACAATGTTTTCCTTGCACAATTACCGACAACTCTTTAACAACAGATAATCAAGAAGTTAAAAATTGCAATTATGAAGTAGATTTTTTTCCATATCACTGTAATCAACATCTAACATATGAATGAGTCCTAGACTATGGGCTCAAAACTCCTGATACCTTTTAATCAATCTGATCAGATATATTAAGATGAACCTAGGCCTTGACAAGAACCCTTCTAAAGATCTTAACTCTGAACTCCAGAATAAATTGAATTTAAATGGATTTATTAAAGTATGAAATTAATTGAGAAATAAATTGCATTTCATCTGATATTTCATTCAAAAGACCTTCAATTCTTTTTTGGCAGCACAAAGGTGGGCTTGCAATCAGTCACCTATTATTACTCACAAAACTGCTGATTCAATTAATAAAAAATCAGAGATAATTATAAAGATGTCAAAAAAATTTTGGTATTGCTTGGAGTACACTTCCTTCATATTCAGTAGATGGGAACAAATAGCCTCTTGAAATCTCTGTATGATTGTGAGCAATGAAAGTGGATGCCAGTCTGCACTGTGCTCAAAGTCATAAGTTCCTCCATGGGAGTACTGGACCTCTTGTGAGCCTTCTCAATTTATTTTTCTTCACTTAATGAGTTTTTATTTCAAAAAAGAAATGCAATTGTATCTAATATATTTAGGATCCTTTATACCGTTTGGCTGTAACACCTGAGCTCAGTGGCAACAGCCATTCAATGTTGAGGTGGAAGTAGCTGCATTTAATTCCAAGATAACCTACTTTCATGCATTGGGTGAAAATAAAGTTACAATTTATCATTTCCATCTGAGTCTGTGCTGAAATCACATAGATTCAAAGTTTGAGTTAAATAATTACTGCAGTTTGGAAATGGTACGGTTCCTGTGTACAACCAAAGTAGTAATTTAAATCTCATTCACAGTAACAGCTGCTTTCAAATCTATCAAGGATCACCTTTCTGCTGTGTTGTCTGGAAAATGCTGTCTGTCGTTCAAAGCATGAGACATCAATTTCTCTCACTTAAGTAGCATATAATATGGCTGAGGGGATTTCACTGATTCCTTGATAACTAAAGTTCCCTTTAAGGAGGCTAGTTTAATTTGCCTTGGGATCCGTTGGAGAGATTAGAATTGCAAGTGAGTAATGTTTGAGTCCCAAGTGAAAAATTATATTTAATGCTAATAAACAATGTATTTAGAAAACCACTGATATCCATCTTAAAAAAAAAGCATGTTTAGTTTCACAATGGGCTGTTGCTTATTTGATTTGTAGGTATTAATTTTCAAGGTGCTACATAATAAGATCTATGTATGAAACATATTTTAAAAAATCACTCACATCTACCTTTGGAGAATTTTCATATTTAATTTCACAATGAGCTATTGCTTATTTGATTTGTAGTATTAATGTTAAAAGTACTGCTCCTAGGTCAAGTACAGCTTGATATATCTGCAGAATAAAACTTGCTCAATGTTGTCCCATAAATGTATCATTGTCTCATTGTTCCTATGTGAGACAAATTGTGCTTTCAATGTGGACTAAAACAATCTACACTAAACCTTTCCCTTTCTATGGTTAAATTGTTCAATCTCCCCTAGTGTCTGAGTAAGTTCGTAATTATGAATACTTGAAGCAGAGCATCACTTATTGGGAGAGAATATCATGAAATTGCACTTGAAATGCCAATTTATCAAAATTAATATATGGAAAATGGTAGTCTACCATGCTTTAAAACACCATGGCTCCATGTTTGAGATAAACAATAAGAATACTTACCTTGGTTCATGCTAATTCTTCAATTGGTATTGACACATTAAGTTCACTGAGTGAACAGATCAGAAAGGAAATAACTTCATTCTGTTTGAACAGTACAATTGATTTGGTACTTAATGAGTTAATCCAATTTCCTATTTCCCATTGTAATTAGAACTAGTGGTGATTGCCAGTCACTGTCAGTCACTGTGTAGTCATAGAGTCAACGAATCATAGAGATGGACAGCACAGAAACAGACTATTTGGTCCAACTTGTCCATGCCGACCAGAATTCCTAATTTAATCTAGTCCTATTTGCTAGCACTTGGCCCAAATTCCTCTAAACCCTTCCTATTCATATACCCATCCAGATGCCTTTTCAGTGTAGTTATTGTACCAGCCTACACCATTTTCTCTGGCAGCTCATTCTATACACAAACCACCTTTTGGTCCCTTTTAAATCTTTCACCTCTCAACCTAAAACTATGCCCTCCAGTTCTGGACTTTTCCAATGTGTTTAGTTTGAGTTTACTCAAACCTTCCTGGTAATCTAACCCTCTCAACTTCAGAATCAATCTTGTGAACTTCCTTTGCACCCCCTCCAGCGCAGTACATCCTTTCTCAAATAAGAAGTCCCAAACTGTACATAGTGCTCAAGTGTTACAGAACATGATTGATGTTTTCACTATTTTTTGTATCTCTTTGTGAATAACATGTATCAGAATATCTGTGCCATTCTCCTAGTTTGTGTGAATTGCGCAGTAAGGGAGCTCTAACAATAACACAAACCTGAGTATAGTTTATTCTGACATGGAGGCATTTTCTTTCCATTTACATAGTTTCATTTATGGCAACAGCTTTACAATCGACAATTTCCTGCAGGGCTAGTTAGTGACATGATAACCCATCCTAACAGTCTACTTTCAGAGAGAAGTTAGCAGACTTCTCTCTGTCTCTGGTCACATAGATATTGTATGTCTCAAGAATATCTGAGGAGAGTCAATAACTGTTATCTATTTCTCTCCTATTCTCCAAATGGGGTGCGAAGTAAGTTGTCAGCTTACATAAACTGATATTCTAAAAATGTCGAATGGCTTAGAAGGGTATAAAGGGGGAAATAAGGAGGGTAAAAAGATGACATGAGATAGCTTTGGTAAATAGAGTTAAGGAGAATCCAAAGCGATTTTATAAATACATTAAGGACAAAAGGGTGACTAAGAAGAGAATAGGGCCCAATCAAAGATCAGCAAGGCAGCCTATGTGCGGAACCACAGGAGATTGGGAGATACTAAATGAGTATTTTGCATCAGTGTTTACTGTGGAGAAGGACATGGAAGGTATAGAATGTGGGGAAATAGATGGTGACATCTTGAAAAACATCTATATTACAGAGGAGGAGGTGCTGGATGTTTTAAAATGCATAAAGGTGGATAAATGCCCAGGACTTGATCAGGAGTACCCTAGAACTCTATGTGAAGCTAGGGAAGTGATTGCTGGGTCCCTTACTGAGATATTTGGATCATCGGTAGTTACAGATGAGGTGCCAGAAGACTGTAGGTTGGCTAAGGTGGTGTCACTATTTAAGAAAGCTCTTAAGGAAATGTCAGGGAAATATAGACCGGTGACCTGACATCAGTGGTGGGCAAGTTTTTGGAGGGAATCATGAGGGAAATGATTTGCATGCATTTGGAAAAGCAAAGGATAGTCAACATGGCATTGTGCATGGGAAATTATGTCTCACTAACTTGCGTGAGTTTTTTGAAGAAGTGATGAAGAGGATTGATGAGGGCAGAACAGTGGGCATGATCCATATGGAGTCGAGAGTGTGGTGCCTGAACAATAAAGGAATTAAGGGTGATAGTGAATGAGTGGGTAAGTGGTGCTGAGTCCGTGAAAAGACCAGCTATGATCTTGTTGAATGATGAAGCAGATTCGAGAGGGCAGATGACCTATTCCTGCTCCTATTTCTTATTTTATTATATTCTTATGTGCTGACAAGATCCTCAGACCAGAGAATATTTGGGGAAAAGCAAATCTCCACCCCTTTTTACATTAATTGCTTGCTATTTTCTGAAATTTAAATAATCAGAGACAGATACTTTTGTCAAAGCGCAAGTAAGGTAAGCATGAGGTGAGGGGTAAATGGAGGGAGATCAGGGAAGCTGGGTCCAGTGGCAAAAGGGATTTGGCTCCATTGGTGATAGAAGGGGAGATTGGGAATGGCAACGGGGGAGAGTGTTCATTCCTAGGGGTAATAGGGTAAAAGAATATGTCCATATAGCTCTGTCCCCCTGAAAGAGAGTGGCTATGGGATTGTCATGTGCTTCTCTGGCTTATTTGACAATATCTGAAAATGTGTTGCTGGAAAAGCGCAGCAGGTCAGGCAGCATCCAGGGAACAGGAGAATCGACGTTTTGGGCATAAGCCCTTCTTCAGGGCTTATGCCCGAAACGTCGATTCTCCTGTTCCCTGGATGCTGCCTAACCTGCTGCGCTTTTCCAGCAACACATTTTCAGCTCTGATCTCCAGCATCTGCAGACCTCACTTTCTCCTTATTTGACAATATCCCTGTCACCCTACCATTTCTGAAAGCTTTTGCGATCCACCTCGCAACCTCATCATCAGCTTCCAGCTTAGAGAAGAGGTCCTGCCCCTCCACCATGTCCTGTCTGGAGTTTTATAATCCCACCTGATAATTTTATTGGACAAATTAATCCCAGAATGAAACCTGGTCTGATGGATCCTATTATACTTTTGTAACATAGCTGCCTTTCATTCAAGCAGAAACACAAGGTTCCAGAAATCCTCCAAGACTGAGCTTTCCAAGTGTATATGTTTGAATTAGACTATTTGAACAATGTTGATTTACTTTTTTTAAATCCAGAAATGCTTTTACGAACCACTTCCATCTTTTCTTCCATCACTAAATCCTTACATTTTTCTTTTATTCTGCAACACTCAATCACTAATTCTGAATCAATTGCCAGTTTGAACTAACATTCAAACATCAGGTATGTTATGAATTTCTGAAGACCCTGGACTTGGCAGTCCCAGATAATACGGACATGTTGGACACAGGTGCAGTGGAATAAACTAGGAGTGGCAGTCTAATGATGATTACTGCTCTTAGAGGGTTCTGGCCATCATGGATAGAAAGCTATGCCAGAATGCGGAATTTCTGTGGTGAGTAACTCACTCCTATATTCCCCAAAATCTGGCCTGCATCTACAAGACAAAAGTCATGGCTGCGATTGCATACTTTCCATTTGCCTGGATGACTACAGCACTAACAACACTTAAGAAGCTCAACATTATCCCAGACAAAGTAACGAGTTTGGTCCACCACATCAAACATCACCTTTTAATGGTACACAGTAGTGGCAATGTGAACCATCTGCAATAAATTTGGCAGCAAATCACCAAGGTTCCTCTGACAGCACCTTCCAATCCTATGACCTTTACCATCAAGTAGGACAAAGATAACAGACACAGGTAGAACACCACCTCTGATTTTCCCTCAAAGCTACCCAACATACTGGTATAGACCTATAATGATGTTCTTTCTTTGTCACAGGAACAAAACTCTTGAACTCCTTTTCTAACAGTACTATGACCAACTCCACATGGACTACATTCACTTAAGAAGCTGATTCAGCACCACTTAGCAAAGCACTTGGGACAAGCAATGAGTAGTGGCCTCGTCACAAACTCTTATATCCCATCTCATGTTCGGTGGCACAGTGATTCAATGGTTAACACTGCTGTCTCACAGCACCTGGGACTCAGGTTTGATTCCAGCCCTGGGTGACTGCCTGTGTGGAGTTTGCATGTTCTCTCCGTGTCTGCATGGGTTTCTAGCAGGTGCTCCGGTTTCCTCCCACAGTCCAAAGATGTGCAGTTTAGGTGGATTGGCCATGCTAAATTGTCTGTAGTGACAAGGGATGTGTGGGCTAGGTCGATTAGCCTTGGTAAACGTAGGTTTATGGGATAGGGTTGGCTCTGGGTGGTATGCTGTTCAGAGGATCGAATGACCTCTTTCCATAGTGTAGGGATTCTACGAATGATAAAATATTCCCTGAACTCCTAGCTAAGCAAGTTATAGTATCACTGTATATTTAAGCAGGGATCACAAAACTATTTTATGCAGCAAGAATTTAAGAAAGCTTGCACTACCTAAAGCAAACCTCCTCCTCTGAAAGGAGGCTGGGAGGTGGTGGGAGTCTGTTTTGACCTGGTAAAGTGGTGGAAGTAAGTCTAGAAGTGGTTTTAATGTTGTAAGGACAGACAAAGCCAAACCATCTCTTTTCGGGCAGCTAGTCAACAGCTGGTGCCCATGCAGAGGTGGAGCAGTCTTAAGATGGGATCTTAGTCCCAGTGGTGGTTTTGCAAGACTATCTGCAGTACTTCGTAATGAAAGTCCTAGCCATGTAGAAAGGTGGATAAGTCAAAAGTGCCCACAAGACAAGCATTAGGGGAATGCACATAACTGATCAGTTGGCTTTTTAATGGAATATTAAATGATTTAATTTACAAAATGAGTTTAGAATCTTTTTGTACTGTCATTGTTTTAATATTGTAGTAAGAATACCCACAGAGTCATTGAATGTGGGAAGTTGAATGGGGCTTTAGGACTGTGATAATGCAATTGGATGGACTGACCACGTTCCATTTGGCTAGAAGGGGCTATGCTGGTTACTTCTTGACTTACCCCTCTTCCTTTTCAATAGCTTGCAATAAATCTGAAACTAAGGGCTATAATCTAATAATGCTGAAATTGTACAGAATACAGCAGACCATGATGAAATGTGAGACTCACTCTGGAGAATAATGTAATACATTTCCATAATAGTGGAAGAGTGGAAACATTAAGCAGGCTAATGGCTTACTCATTGACATTTTGTTAAGGTAGCATGGCACTTGTTAATGCGTGCTGTGCATGCCTAAATAGGTTGTGCACTGGAGTACTGAACTATGTCATCAGCAGATAGTCCTTGTCATCTCGTATCTACTCCCGACTTCTCACGATGGCTGAAATGTTGATAGCAGTACAGAATGCTGCAGAATGTCTGTTGCCAGAATATTGCTAGAGATTTGTATTAAGTATTTTGGATGGTTGTACATCAGCTGAACATTGAAGTGGATCCCCTATTGTTTGTTTCCATCTTTGAAGATACATGTGAACCCTTCAATTCAAGCAGTCTCTGTCTGCCAGTCAAATCCCCTCTCTGATTGAACACCCTTCCCACACTGTCATTTCAACCCTCCCCTTCTTGATCGACCCCTTTTTCCACTCCACTGATAAAAAACTCAAGCACATGTTAGAGAGCTCTAACTGCCAAGTTCCTTGCCCCCCTATCTTACCATGTCCCACATGTCATGCATTTAAAGTGGAGTAACTTAAAATCCAGACAGCAATCTTTGGCAACCTGCCAGATTACAGTACTTTAATAATTGACCTGCTTCTGGAGATCAGGTAATTTACCACCATTCTACCTGTCTCTCTTAAAACTAGAAATGGACATACTGTGTCCAATCTTTGGTTTTATCCTTCATCCACCAATCTACATTAATCCTTAAGTGTCAAAATTTCATTCATATTCTCTGCTTTGTCATAGAGAGAACATTTTGAATAGAATTCATGTAACTGCTTCTAAAATAATCACCTCACAAATATCATATCAGAAGAAGGTGAAATGTCAATCATATTCAGAGATAAGTAATGCTTCAGTTCAAGTGTTGGTTATAAACCTCAAACAACACTCCCACCATACCAGATATTTAATTAGTCTACAATAAGATTAACAGAAAGAAATAACTCTGAGTACAGAGCCCTTTTATGAGGGACCAAGAATTTTATGAACGGCTTCTAGTAGAAAATGTTTAGTAGTACTAGGCAAATATTTCCTCTGTGCACTGTGAGACAAAATTGTAGTGCAGTTCTTTAGAAATTGGTTTACAGTCTTTTTACAATGAAAACAGACAATTTTGCAAGTGGGAACTGGAAAGTTATTTTCTTCCAGCTCTATGCACATCACTTTGTTGGTCAATTACATCCCAGTGGTTAAGGCATAGAATATGATGGAGCTTCAATACACAGTGTTTTTAAGTATCATGAGAGATATGTAATAGAAGGGTGCTGTGATGGGGTTGCTTTTCCTGAATTGTTCCATCTCGTAACTTACAGTTCTCACTCCATTTTGAATTGTGATTAAAGACCTGTTATTACTTGTACTTTGCAAGGAATTCCTTAATGTAATATCCATTTCTGTTTGCAGCTGCTCAGTTGTAAACAATGAAGTTTGGTAGTGTTCTATTTGCAGAGACAGCAAATATAGAACAAAGAAGAATTTTGGATGGAGGTTTGCTCGTTGAACTGAAAGGTTCTTTTCCAGACGTTTCGTTACCTTACTAGGTAACATCTTCAGTGGACCTCATGCAAAGTAATGCTGAAAATTCCTGCTTTCTATTTATATGTTTGGGTTTCTTTGGGTTGGTGATGTTATTTCCTGTGGTGATGTTATTTCCTGTGGTGAAGTCACTTCCTGTTCCTTTTCTCAGGGGGTGGTAGATGGGGCCTAACTTGATGTGTTTGTTGATAGAATTCCAGTTGGAATGCCATGCCTCCAGGAATTCTCGTGAGTGTCTTTGTCTTGTCCTAGGGTGGATGTATTGTCCCAGTTGAAGTGTCCATCCTCATCCGTATGTGAGGATACTAGTGAGAGAGGGTCATGACGTTTTGTGGCTAGTTGGTGTTCATGTATCCTGGTGGCTAGTTTTCTGCCTGTTTGTCCAATGTAGTGTTTGTTATAGTCCTTGCATGGTATTTTGTAAATGACGTTAGTTTTGCTCATTGTCTGTATAGGGTCTTTCAAGTTCATTAGCTGCTGTTTTAGTGTGATGGTGGGTTTGAGGGCTACCATGATGCCAAGGGGTCTGAGTAGTTTGGCAGTCATTTCCGAGATGTCTTTGATGCAGGGGAGAGTGCCTAGGGTTTCTGGACGTGTTTTATCTGCTTGTTTCTGAGAAATCGGTGGACTGTGTTCATTGGGTACCCAACAATGGGATTTCTCAGCAACAAACCCAAACAAGCAGACCCACCAACACACTAAAACAGCAGCTAATGAACTTGAAAGACGCTGTACAGACAATGAGCAAAACTAACGTCATTTACAAAATGCCATGCAAGAACTATAACAAACACTACATTGGACAAACAGGCAGAAAACTAGCCACCAAGATACATGAACACCAACTAGCCACAATTCATCATGACTCTCTCTCACTAGTATCCTCACTTACGGATGAGGAAGGACACCACTTCAACTGGGACAATACATCTATCCTAGGACAAGCCAAACAAAGACACACACAAGAATTCCTAGAGGCATGGCGTTCCAACTGGAATTCTATCAACAAACACATCGAGTTAGACCCCATCTACCACCCCCTGAGAAAAGGAACAGGAAGTGACTTCACCACAGGAAATAACATCACCACAGGAAATGACATCACCAACCCAAAGAAACCCAAACATATAAATAGAAAGCAGGAATTGTCTGCATTACTTCGCATGAGGTCCACTGAAGATGTTACCTAGTAAGGTAATGAAACATCTGGAAATGAACTTTTCAGCTCAGCGAGCAAACTGACATCCAAAACCTCAACCTGAGCTACAAGTCTTCTCAAAACTCGCTAAGAACAAAGAAGAACTAACAGATGGGAATATCACCACAGACATATCAATACTAATAACTTTAAGCAGGTTGGCTATGTGGTGGCCTGACATTATGGCCCAATATTAGGCATTATTTACTGATAGATTCTTTGCAGAACATAGGCTTCAAACTCAAATCTTTTCTAATGCATCTAAATAACTGTATCTATGCCCTTCAGAGGCAATTTTATGGTTTATTTCCTTGATACCTGTCACATATTCCTCTTCTTCTTCCAAACCTAGAACAGCAATTGCCTGCCCAAATAATAAAATCATTGTTGTTATTGCTTGCAACTGCAGGATCAAATTTGTAGATATATTTATGTTTTGACATGTTTTTTAAAAATAAGCTTTCTAAAATCAAAACCTTTTGGCAATTTCACAGTCAATGACCCCAAAATTAACAGCATTGGTGCAATGGAGCAGAATTATTTGCAATGTGTAATAACTTTATTCATCCTCAATGGGCATAATACATGTCTGGGCAGGTGGGATTGAATTCAGACTACTGGCTCAAAGATAGGAACACTACCACTTGTGCTACAAAATCTTTGGAGGGCTAGTCTTGTAAACTTAGGAATGTGCCTGTGAAATGGGTGCACCAAATGCAGTATTGTTTCATTTGCTTTACCATGTGATTTTTCCTAATTTGCCCAGAAGATGGATAGGCAGAGAACTTTTTCCACTAGAGCATAAGATGGTGAGGGGTGACCTTATAGAGGTTTATAAAATCAGGAGGGGCATAAATAAGGTGAACAACAAAGGTCTTTTCCCTTGGGTGGGGGTGTTCAAAACTAAGAGGATATATTTTTAAGGTGAGAGGAGAAAGATTTAAAAGGGACCTGAGTGATAACTTTTTCATATAGATTGTAGTTCATATGTGGGATGAACTTTCAGGAGAAGTGGTAGATGCAGGTACAGTTACACATTTAAAAGACATTTGGATCGATACATGAATAGGAAAGTTTTAAAGGGACATGGCCAAATGCAGGCAAGTGGGATTAAGTTAGTTTGGGAAACTATCGGTGTGGATGAGTTGGACTGAAGGGTATGTTTCCGTGCTGCATGGCTTTCTGACACTCTCATTCTATGACACTATGAAAAGAACTCAGGTGGCATACGATAATAAAGAATCTAAACAAACTGGCATTTTACACAAATAAGAATACTGTAATTTGTCAAATTATTATATTTTTAAACAAAATAATGTGTAGAACAAAATGCAATTAAAAATAAAACTGTGGTTCTGTTCGCCGAGCTGGAAGTTTTTGTCGCAAACGTTTCGAATGAGACCATGGTTTCTTCCTTGTCTATGTGTATATTTCTGATGATGTCCAAGAATTCCTGTGTTGACTGTATAGAGTGTCTGGATCCGCTAATCAGGTGTTTCAGTTTCTGCTGTAGTTCTTTAGCCAGTTTGTGTGATGGTGTCCCTGGTAGTGATACTATGGGTCTGAGTGGGATGTCTGGTTTGTGCACTTTAGGTAGTCCATAGAGTCTGGGGGTGTTGTTGCTTTCAGGTTTCATTCTTTGTAGGTCAAGCCAAACAAAGAACAGCCAGGGAATTCCTAGAAGCATGGCACTCATCCATCAACAAACACATCGACCTGGACCCAAAATACCGGCCACTACAGCGGACAGCTGAAACTGACAACCGGAAGCGGCAGGGACAGGCCACTATAAATGCCGGAGGAAACACCACAGAAGCGCTTCACAGGAGGCTCCCAAGCACTGAGGATGTCACCTAGACAGGGGACGAAACGTTTGCAACAAAAACTTCCAGCTCGGCGAACAGAACCACAGCAACGAGCACCCGAGCTACAAATCTTCTCACAAACTTTGAAAAATAAAACAAAATATGCTTCTATTTAATTTGTGTTCACAACCTTTCCAATTAAACGACCATCTATGCTTTGCCTCCGCTGCTCTTTGACTCTTCTGTTGGCGCATACTTTGTCTCTTTAGCTCACTTGATTGTCGCCAACCTTTCTTTTAACCTCGCCCACTGAATACCTCTCCAGTTCACTGATACTCGCTGAAACACATTGAAACTCATCCTCCTGACTTTCTTGTTGTTTGTTTCTCTAACGAACTCACATTCCCAATGGTTGATCATCTCCCTTACATTACATGAGCCTCTTACATTACATCCAACCTTCCTGTTCTCAACTCTCCCGCTTCCCACTTTCCTCTCCCAAACTGTTGCTGTGAGTGAGTACTTGGGAGATGACTGCTGAAGGACAGAAAGTAACCTATGATCTGATAACAGCTATGGGTTTGCAGGATGTGGTTACAAGGTGGTGAACAGGAGAGCTGTCAACAACTGGGAGGTTGGCCATGGGAGAACTTGCTGCAAAATGACATTGATTTGGTCATATAACCCTATGTGGCCACTGACGTGAAATTGTTATCGATAATCCACAATGATAAAAACACTGTTAAAACACAACATTTAATAAAGGGAAATGTAAGGGAATGATCTAATATGTCTCTCAATCTCTCTCCCTCAGGCATTTATAAAATCAGCCATGTTTAAATAGAATAAAAAATAGAAACAAAACAAAAACAGAAACAAAGCAAAAACAGAAACAGAAACAAAAACAGAAATTGTTGGAAAAGCTCAACAAGTTTGGCAGCATTGGAGACAAATCAGAGTTAATGTTTCAGGTTGAGTAACCTTTCCTCAGAACTGAGAAAGTTTCTGATTTACAGCATCCGCAGTTCTTTCAGTTTTTACTTAAATAGAATTAGAAAAAAAATGAAAAATAAAGAGGAAGATTAGAACATACAAAGACAAATAAGAATATTCCATTACTCATGCTCTCTGTGTCAAGAGTTAGTGTACAAAGATGTCAATCAAATTTAATGCCTTGAATTGGTGTGGAAGTCACAGACATTTTGATAATATTGAATGCAATCCATTATAAATTTGAAAGTGCTCACCTCTTAGATATGATTTCAATGTCTTCTTATTATGTCAACCAGGTATAGTATACAAAAATATGCATTATGAGACACTAGGTTTAGCTGTGTTCAAAGTAATTTGGCCTAAATGATACCCCAAATGAGATCCAAACTAAATTTCTGCAGAAGGTGGTAAGTTGAGATAAAAACAAAAAATGTTGGAAATAGACTGGCAGCATTTGTGGAGAAGCACAATTAAAATCTTAAGGATAAATACCTATATATTTGTTTGAAAAATTGACATGGTGGGTGAGTAGTCAATTGGAACAGATTGATAGACACCATTTTGTGGAATACATCTTGAGATGTCAAGTTGATAAATGATGCATGTAGGTACATTTACCATACCAGATTTCTTTGAATATGACCCTTTTTTTTCCTGCATCTGTTCACAGCTTCTGCATATGTATTAAGTATTTTACTCCAGATGAACTTTTTCTACATAATTTCCTGTCTTACATACCTCAAAATATCACACTTTACATCTTTGCTTTTTATGCTGTGAAGCCAAAGTATTCTGCAGTTGTGTGTTTGTTTTCTCATTAATATTCCTTCTATTATACTCACGATTGTACTTGGTCGACAGCATTGCCTTCAGAAACATTAATCTATATTAATTGGCAAACCTTAATTAGTTGTCTGTACTGGTGTTTGCTATGCATGTCTTTTATGACTTGGATCTCATGCCAACAGAAAAACAACTTTGTCAATAAATTGCAAGTAGTATTCAGAAAAAGTATTATTACTTTATGTACTAGCTTCACTTAAATCATTACATATTATATTTATTCATTTCCTTTCTATTTTGTACTATTTCATTTTTAAATAAATTTGCATAAAGAATTTTATCCTATACTCAATGATCTTGCAACATAACATTTTTCCACTTTTTAAAGATGAAGGGAAAACATAATCATTCTGTTTATTGGAAACTAACCAATTTACCACAATTCAAAGCTAATTTTTCCAGTGGCCTGGGTAAGGCTAAATGACAGAGTCTAGATTAGAGTGGTGCTGAGTAGGCCATCATCTCATTCCTGATGAAGGGCTTTTGCCTGAAACATCGATTTTCCTGCTCCTCGGATGCTGTCTGACCTTCTGGGCTTGTCCAGCACCATTCTAATGTAGACTCTGATCTCCAGCATCTGCAGTCCTCACTTTCGCCTAAGTGACAGAGTACTTAGTTCAGATTAAAAGCATTCATGCGAATTGTAAAATTTTTATTCTTATACAGAAAAACATAGATACAGATTGCAATTGATAAATGATTTGTTTTTCTGTTTGAAACTATTGTCTAGCAAAGGAGCGGTGTGGTGAAAACTCCATTTGTCTCAACTAGATCTACATGTTCATAATTGTGGTGATTTGTTGAACTTGATAACTGATTGATGGTCAAGATTAGAGTGGTGCTGGAAAAGCACAGCAGATCAGGCAGCATCCGAAGAGCAGGAAAATCGATTGATAGAGCAGGACTCTATCTCCAGCATCTGCAGTACCCATGTTTGCCTAACTGATTGATGGCTCACTGTGGAATGTGAGGACTGTTCAGTGTTTATGAAATAGAGATGAGTTAAAATGAGTCAAGGTAAGCTGCTCTCTGTCAATAGCAAATTGCTGCACTGGTCAACAGTTACTAGCTTTGCTACATGACAAACCACAATAAAAACACAGCTCATTAGAGCTAACAGGAAGCATTAAGTGAATTAATAACTTCAGTCAATTTGTAATGAAAGCCATTGTGACTTGCACTTTGCAGTTCAATAAACCATGGACAAGCCTATCAATAATATTACAGCAGTATGAGTCAAAATGAATTGGCACTGATAATTAAAAATGGACTTCTTTTGAATGCATTATAATCAATAAATTTTGTTACAGAAGTTGCTAGCCACAGGAAGTCTTCAGTGGACTATGTATTAAGTGGAGTCAGGTTTAAGGCTCCAAACTGTGCAGGATACAATATTTCCGATTTAATTCTTTGTTGAACTTTGCCAAGGCTGAAGGGATAGAGAGAAATTGGAGTTACCAGGAGAAACACTCAGGATCTAAGACAAAACAGAGTTGCAGGCAAATGAACGGTCTACGCCTGACTCTCTATTTCACAGCTACTATTTCACAGCGCTGCATGATTTCCTCGAACAGGTTTACCTTGTTTCTTACCCCAATATACTAACCCCACAAGATTGCAATATATTATCCCTGGCTGGAGATGATAATCAAATTTGAACTTTAAACCAAACTGTAGATTCAAACTAAGACAACACCAACTCCAACTAGAACAATGTAACTAGAACGCCAATAGTGAGGCAGTTTTCTTCATGCAAAGACTGATTAACATTTGGAGTGGATTATCAATAGAGTAGTGGGTCAAAACTCTCTGAATTGTTAAAGAAATAATTAGATGAAGCAATATCATGGTAGGAATATCAGAATGTAGGTTTGTTTTGGGTGATAAATTATAGCAAGAGATGCCACCAGCCTGTGCATTTAATGGATGATTTCCAGCTCCAGCATGATGTCATCATCAAACAATTATTTCTCTAATCTTCCCTTTTCAAATTTATAATGAATCATTCCTTGTAAGACATCCTGGTCTACTACTCACTCATCTCCAAAGCCCTATCTCTTTCTGATAACTTTACAAGCAAGGTCAGGAGATGCAACACTTACTTTTTCATCTCCTCATTTCTCACCATTGAAGAATCTAAACAGCCCATCCAAGTACAATAGCAATTTAAGTCTGCTTCTTTCAATTTGTCCATATCATGAGCAATTTGTTGCTCATGATATGGACTACTTAGTAGTTGGTGATCAAATGCAGATTGGGTGATCTCTTTATGAACTACATCTGTTCAGTCTACAAGCATAACACTGAGCTTTCTGTTATTAGTCATTTCAATTCTTCAACTTCTTCACATTTTGATTGTTCTGACCTTAACCTGCTATAACCTCCATTGAAGTTCCATGCAAGCTCAAGGAATAACATCTCACTTTTTGACTTTGCACTTTAAAGCCTCTGTACTCAACACTGAGTTCTACAACTTCAGATCATACATGCTAACTTCATTTTGCTTCCTTTTTTTGGCTAGTTGGATGTTTTTCTCATTTCTTTGCTTATGCCTTCAGTTTGCGTTTGTGTGTCTGTAATTTAGTTATTCACACCTCATCTGAACAAATCTTTTGGTTTGCCCATTATCACTCCCTTTGGCTTTCATGCCTTTCAGCCTTTGGTCATTGAATATCTTTATTCTTCTACTATATCACAGACTTTTCATTTTGTTGTTCCTGCCCTTCCCTTTTTTCACTTGCTCAAAATATATTACCTTTTTATCTTTCCTCAGTTTGGATGAAAAATCATTGATCTGCAATTTAACCCTGGTTTTCTGCTGCCTGAACTTGTGAGTGTTTCCAGAACTTTCATTTCAGATTTGGGTGGCATGGTGGCTCAGGGTTTAACACTATTGCCTCACAGTGCCAGGGACTCAGGTTCAATCCCAGTTTTGGGTGACTGTCTGTGTGGATTTCCTTTGGGTGCTGCAGTTTCCTTCCAAAGTCCAAAGATGTTAGGTGGATTGGTCTTGTTAAATTATCCATAATGTCCAGGGATGTCTAGGCTGGGTGAATTAGCTATGAGAAATGCAGTGTTATAGGGATAGGGTTGAGAGTGTATATGGTTGGGATGCTCTTTGGAGGGTCAGTGTAGACTCAATGGATCAAATGGCCTGCTTCCACACTGTAGGGTTCTATGATTCTACAATTTCCAGCATGGGCAGTGTGTTTCTTTTATATATTCCTTCATGTGTCACTCATTAAAAGATGAGTTGTTCTGAACACCTTGTGAAGTTCATTACTTGCCTTGCTAAGTAGAACACAGTTCACCCCAAATTATTTGTCCAGAAATAATTTTCACGATTAGTCTCTGCTTTGAACCTTTTTGTTAGTGTGTCCTGAGGATGTTTAATTGTCTTGGAGTCCTTGCGTTTACTATTTCTATATACAGGGATATACCCTTATTCACATCATAGGTACAAACATTTTAATTGGCTTTATCCCATCAGATCTTTATTCTCAGTAGGCAATGATTCTACATAGTCATATTGAATTCATGCGTAATTACAAGTGTAAAGAAAAGCAGCAATAATCTCTTGCAAGCTACTCTCCTAAGGGATTCCAGTCAAACCAGACAAACTTTTTCATCTGAAAGATTTATTACATTCTTTATCCTTTCCAAGGTATAACAAGAAACAATATTTCAGTTTAATTATTGGTGATACGCTTTCAGAGTAAGGAGATACAAGTACCAATCTTTCACATAACGTTCCAACTTATTACAGGTATTCACAGACATCCCAGTTATTCTCTCTTTGAATCTTTTATTCATTAATTTACTTGCCTCACCATCCCCAGCTGGCTACTTACTGATACTCACAATTAACTGCCTTGAGCCCAGTGCATCTCTAACCAAACATCTCTGATCTGTCTTGCAAGGAGACTCTGATTAAAGATTGCCATCATCTCTCATTCTTGACGAACTTCTTACAATTCACTAGGTTAACCCATTCCAAAATATCACTCTCATTCCTTCATTTCCATGCAGTACATCCAAATGATTCTATTTAAGATAAAAAGTGAATTATATATGTTTACAGTAAAGTGTTAGTGATGTTATGAGTTGAAGGCAAAACACAAGCCTTTCCCACATTGCAGGGAGATGCCTCGATAGATGTTGCAATTGCTACAGTCACCTTTGTTCTTGTACAAGGTCATAATCTTTCCAAAAATGGAAGCCAGATGAAAATAGCAAAAAGATCATGCTGCTCCATAAAAGCCCCATCCACTTCTTCCTGTGACCACCACCTGTCCAAGTGTAACAGAGCCTGTGGTAGCCGCATTGGTCTATTCACCTACAGACTCACCCTGAGAGTGGAAGAGAGTCGTACTGCTGCTGCTGCTGCTGCTGATGATAAATCTTTGCATATATAAGCACTTTCCACCTTATCTAATGGAGACAGTGGAGTTTGTGTACATGCTGAAGTGTTAGTTTCTAAGTTTGATGTTTTCAAGCTGTATGCCTTTGATATCAAGAGCTTTGACGGTGGGAAGTAAATCCATAGCATTCCAGATAGTATTCCAATTGTTCCAACTGTGTATTGGCAAAAATGCCTTTGTTTTCAATGAAGCCATTTCTTTTTTTGATGAACCTGTTGTCTTTTGATCCCTTTATACATTCTGCTGGTATAGCCTGCATCAAAGGATATCTGGATATTCTAGCAAAAGTGTAGTCAGTAATCATTGGCACACTCTCTTATAATCTGTTGGGTTTTACTCTGAGGGCTCTTAGTGCATTCAAAGTCTTCTTGCTCTGATCTCCCATGGACTTAATGAGATCAAGCTGCTTGAGTTCAATGACAGATTTCTTCACAGCAATGTTGGTCTTGAACCAGTCAGCACCTTTTTTTGCCATATGTTGAGAGTGGATTGTAGTTGGTATCTCAAAGGAAATTTCATTTTGCTTTTGCATTCTGAAAATCTAGGAGATCATCTGTTCAATTGAGTCAAGGAATTGTTTTTTTTTTATTCAGGGCAGGTGAGATATCTGATGCTTTAAAAGGATGGCATTTCTGCTTTTAATGAAAAAAAATCAAGATTTGCAGTCTAATCCTGCAGCATACCCATTAATGCTCTGTTAGCTGTATGTTTTGAGAATGCTGTTCACAATGTCTTCTCTGGTAATGAACAGATTCAGCTAGTGTTAATGTTGGAAATGCTGTGTTGATTGAGTGTGTCTATGTTACTTTAACCAATCTGCTTAGACATGCTTTGACACAACTCCAGGGCAGGTGAGACTTTAATCTGGACCTTCTAGTTTAGAGGTAGGAACATTACCGCAGCATGACGAAACCCATATAAATATGTGTGTGTGTGCTCTAGTTGTGATTCAGATTTTAATTGGGGAAAGATGAGAAAACATGGATAAGAACCATTTCTCCTCAAAGAGGGCTGGTCTGTGGAGGGGAATGTTAGCCTGCACTTATATTGTACTGGCTGTTGTGAATAAACCTACCTGAAAGATAGATCATTTCCTGCTTCTTCCTTTTGTTAGATGGATCTTTTAACAGATAAACATGATAGCAAAAAAACCTTTGGTGGGAAGCAGAATAAGAATTTTTTTTGTGAGAAAGTTCTGTTCCAGGGAGTATCTGGAATGAAATAATTGAATCCAGACACAAGGTTGCCAACTTTGATTATCAGTTTTTTGGGAGTCTGAACCATATGTCTAGAGCAGAAATCAATTGATTTCTGGAGACTAATTATAGCAAGGGATATAATGTTAATCAGGGAAAGGGGCTTTGAGGACTGTATTACAGCCGATATGTGATATAGAAACAGGTATGTGGATAAATGATGAAAGTATGTAAAAACAACAGGGTTGTTACTGTGGGTGATTTAACTTTCCGTATGTTGACCGGGACTCCCTTAGCACTAGGGGCTTGGATGGAGGCTATTTGTTAGTTTTAACTAGGATGGTTTTTTTGAATCAATTGTAAAGAGTCCAAAAACAGAAGGGGCCATGTTAGTCCAAATATTTGGGGAATGAGCCTGGCCAGGTCATGGAGTCACAAAGTCATACAGCATGGAAATAGACCCCTTGGTCCAACCAGTCCATGCTGAGCATAATTCCAAACTAAACTAGTCCCACCTGCCTGCAGCTGGCCCACATCCCTCCCAATCTTTCCTATTCATGTACATATTCAAATTGTAATTGTACCCACATCCACCACTTCCTCAGAAAGTTCATTCCACACACAAACCACTCTTTCTATTTAAAAAGAAATGCCCCTCATGTCTTTTTTAAATCTCTCTCCTCTCACCTTAAAATGTGTCTCCTACTCTTCAAAGCCCCCACCCTATGGAAATGACAACTACTATTAACTCTATCTATACCTCTCATTCTTTTATAAAGTTCTATCAGGTCACCTCTCAACCTCTAATGCTCCAGTTAAGAAAGTCTCAGCCTACCCAACCTTTCTTTATAACATACCCACTAGCATTCTGATAAATCTCTTCTGAACCCTCTCTAGCTTAATAATATTCTTCCAAAAATGGGTAATCAGAACTGGAAGATGAGGCCTCAACAATGTCCCATACAGCCTCAACATGATTTCTCAAGTCCTATATTCCAAGGACTGAGCAGTTGATTGAAGTATCAGTGGGAAAGCATTTTGGGAACAGTGACCATAATTCTGTAAGTTTTATGTTACTTATGGATAAGGGTATGAGTAGTCATCAGATGAAAGTACTAAACTGAGGGAAGGCTAACAATGACAATATTAGGTGGGAACTGGAGGATATAGATTGGGGTAGCTGTTTGAGGGCAAATCCGGATCTGTCATCTGGGACTTTTTTAATGGCCAATTGATTAGAGTTCAGGACCAGCATGTTCCTGTGAAAGTGATGGATAAGGATAGCAGAATTTGGGAAGCTCGGATGAAAGGAGAAACTGAGAACTTAGTCAAAAAGAAAAAGAAAGCTTACGTAAGATTTGGGAAACTGAACATAGACTGACCCCTTGAAGAATACAAGGATAGCAGGAAAGAGCTCAAAGAAAGCATTAGGAGGGTTAAAAGAGGCCATAAGATGTTTTTGGCAAACAGGAAAATCTCAAGCTATTTTATACATATATAAGGAGCAAGAGGGTAGCTAGGGAAAAGGTAGGTCCACTCAAGGATAGAGAAGAGAAGTTATGTGAAGCCAGCAGAAATGGGTGAAGTCATAAATGAATGCTTTGCATCACTATTCACGGTGGAGAAGGACATGGTTGATGGAGGGGTAAGTAGTTGTCCTAGGGTATGTTGAGATAGAAAAGGAGGACGTGTTGAGAAGTATTAAGATAGGCAAGTCCCCAGGTCCTGAATGCTGGGGGTGGCAGGCAAAGAAATTGCTGTGGCCTTGTACGAAATCTTTGTATCCTCTGTAGTTAAAGGGGAGGTACCAGACAACTGGAAATTAGCCAACATTGTTCTTTTGTTTAAGAAGGGCAACAGGGATCATTTAGGAAATTACAGGCCGGTTAGCCTTACATCAGTGGTAGGAAAATTACTGAAGAGGTTCTTAGGGACAGGATTTACTCACATTTGAAAAAATGTGGACTTATTAGAAATAGGTAGCTATTTTGTTTTTTGTGGGGAAGTTCATGCTTCACAAACTAGATAGAATTTTTTGAGGAAGTGACAAAGGTGATTGGTGAGGGCAGGGCAGTGGATGATATCTGTATGGATCTTAGCAAAGCCTTTGACAAGATCCTTCTCAGGCGGCCTAACATGCTGTGCTTTTCTAGCACCACACTCTCGATGCTGATCTCCAGCATCTGCAGTCCTCACTTTCTCTAAAAGTAGATACAGAACTGGCTTATCATAGACAAAAGAGAGTAGCAGTGGAAGAGTATTTTTCTGCCTGGAGCTCTGCTGCCAGTGGTGTTCTGAAGCGATTAGTGCTGGGACCTGTGTTGTTTGTATTATATATATCAATAATTTGGAGGAGAAATTAGTGATTAGTAAGTTTACTGATGACACAAAAATTGGGAGAACTGCAGATGGTGAAGAGGATTGCCAGAGGGAGAAGCTGGATATAGGTAGACTGGAGGCTTGGGTGGAGAAATGGCAGATGGACTTCAATCTGGACAAATAGAAGGTGGTACATTATGAAAGATCTAATGCAGGATACAGTAGTAGACAGTAAAAGACAGAACTCTTCATAGCATCAGCATATAGATGATTTAGGCATACAGGTCCACATTTCCCTGAAAGTGGCAACACAAGTGGATAAGGTGTTTAAAAAGCTTTTGGTATGCTTGCCTTCATCATTCGAGGTATAAAGTATAACAATAAGCAAGTCATGTTTCAGCTTATTTGGGCCATCTTCTGAATATTGAGTGCAGTTCTGGTCACCACACTGCTGTAGGGATATGAAGGCTTTGGAGATGATATAGAGACTGTTTACCAGGATGTTGCCTGGTTTGGAGGTTGTTAGCTATGAAGAGAGATTGAACAAACTTGGTTTGTTTTCACTTGAACGTCGAAGGATGCGGGACGACCTGAAACAAGTTTATAAAATTATGAGAGGCATGGATAGAATGGGTAGTCAGAATCTTTTTCCAAGTGTGGAAATGTCAATTACTAGGGGACAGAAACTTAAGGTAAAAGTGGGTATGCGAGTGGCATGTTTTTTACATGCAGGGTGGTGAGTGCCTGGAATGTGCTGCCAGAGGATGTAGTGGAGGTGGATACAATAGCAATATTTAAGAGGCATCTAGGAAGATACATGAATAAGCAGGGTATAGAGGGATATAGACCATGTAGAGGCAAGAGGATTTCAGTTTTAAAAGGCATCATGTGTCAGCACAGTCATGGTGGGCTGAAGGGTCTGTTTGTCTGCTGTACTGTTCTTCGAGGAGAAAGTGAGGATTGCAGATGCTGGAGATCAGAGCTGAAAATGTGTTGCTGGAAAAGCGCAGCAGGTCAGGCAGCATCCAAGGAGCAGGAGAATCGACGTTTCGGGCATTCCTGAAGAAGGGCTCATGCCCGAAACGTCGATTCTCCTGTTCCTTGGATGCTGCCTGACCTGCTGCGCTTTTCCTGCAACATATTTTCAGCTCATCAGTGCTGTACTGTTCTGTTTATTCTCTTTGTTCTTTGAAGTAGTTCAGTCATGATCTAATTGATGGTGGAGCAGGCTTGAGGGGCGGAATAACCTACTCCTGTTTTGATAAGCAATGAAAATATGATATGGAATTATGGATTTAGCTTGCTTTGTTACTCAAGTTGAAGAAAGGTTTGAATTTGGATTTTGTCACTACCAGAAAGTAAAGTATTTTTGGGCTGGCTGTGGGTGACTTTGATTCTGAAGAGGGATTGACTCATCTGTTACAATTTTTGGATAAGATTTATATGGAAGATAATTTTTTTGGAAGCATACAAAATAGGCCAACTTTAATAAATTTAAGAAGATTGGTCCTCAGTCTATCAAAGAGTACTCTGTTATGCTGTGTTATCTTAGGGATTAGCAAAGCTTAACCTAGAAATCACTGAGTCAGTGCCTTCATTCAATTTACTGAATTGTGCACTGACCTTTATTTATAGATGGACTTCTGTTACAAGCAGATATTCAATTTCATGGGAAAGATTCTTGTTTAGAGGGAATGGCTGCTGCCATAAAACAAAATTTTGGGGGAAACAATTATCTCCAGTGCCATCATGTTAGAAGTAAGCAACTCTGCAGTGATGCAAAGATTGGGACTGATAGTTCAAAACCTCCTCGAAATTAGATGTCAATACAAAAATGAGCTGCCAATAGGTGTTCTCAGGAGGATTGTTGCTGTTTCCAATTGTGGATAAAGACAGAATGCAGGACTGGGTTAGCAGCTGAAGGCATATCAACTTCAGATAAGCTTGGACTAACATTTTCCATTTGCCTAAATATCATGATGAAAGAGATTAACCAAAGTTCAGGGTCAGTGAAATAATGCAGGTGCGGATACTCTGACAATGAGAACAATATAAATTACTAATCTGAAGGCAGTGTATCAGTTACTGAAAACATAAGTTGTTTAATGAAAACTTGGTCACTGATTGGTTGAGTAGTGATAGAGTTTGCACCTCAATAGTGTGTGGGGTGGTTTGGCTCAATCACTACCTTTGAATCTCTTGATTTGGAGATGGGGTGTTGGACTGGGGGGCACAAAGTTAAAAATCACACAACTCCAGGTTATAGTCCAACAGGTTTATTTGGAAGCACTAGCTTTCAGAGTGCTGTTCTTTCATCAGATGGTTGCAAAGTATAAGATTGTAAGACACAAAATTTATAACAAAAGTTTACAGTGTGATGTAATTGAAATTATATATTGAAAAAAACCTGGATTGTTTGTTAAGTCTCTCATCTTTTAGAATGAACATGTTGATTTCAGTTCTTTCATTTGTAAATCGCAGAACTTTTTAAAAGTTACATTCTCAAGTGAACTTTAACAATTGGTGTCATGTTGGCCCAGATAGTACATTTAAGGTGTGAGGTGCCCTGTGTGAGACTGTCTGTGCCGCAATATTCGGACTGATTCTAATCTAAAAAAAGGATTTACAGAATCTTACATGGATTCATGCAGTTTTTGAGCAAAATAAAATGTAATTCTGCAAGTACAAATTCACCCCACAAACTCATGTGTGTGTGTGTGTGTGTGTGAGAGAGTGTAAAGATATATAAGTCTGTGAGGAGGTGCATGTGTGCATGTGAGTGTGGGGGTGTACGTGTGAGCATATGAGAGAAAACTAGTGCTTCCAAATAAAACTGGATACAGAACTGGCTCAAAGGTAGAATACAGAGGGCTGTTTTTCAGACTGGAGGCCTGTGACCAATGGAGTGCCACAAGGATTGGTGCTGGGTCCTCTACTTTTTGTTATTTACATAAATGATTTGGATGCGAGCATAAGAGGTGCAGTTAGTAAGTTTGCAGATGACACCAAAATTGAAGGTATAGTGGACAGCGAAGAGGGTTACCTCAGATTACAACAGGATCTGGACCAGATGGGTCAATGGGCTGAGAAGTAGCAGATGGAGTTTAATTCAGATAAATGCGAGGTGCTGCATTTTGGGAAAGCAAATCTTAACAGGACTTATACATTTAATGGTAAGGTCCTGGGGAGTGTTGCTGAACAAAGAGACCTTGGAGTGCAGGTTCTTGAAAGTGGAGTCGCAGGTAGATAGGATAGTGAAGAAGGCGTTTGGTATGCTTTCCTTTATTGGTCAGAGTATTGATTACAGGAGTTGGGAGGTCATGTGGCGACTGTACAGGTCATTGGTTAGGCCACTGTTGGATTATTACGTGCAATTCTGGTCTCCTTCCTAACAGAAAGATGTTGTGAAATTTGAAAAGATTCAGAAAAGATTTCCAAGGATGTTGCCAGGGTTGGAGGCTTTGAGCTATAGGGAGAGGCTGAACAGGTTGTTTCCCCTGGAGTGTCAGAGGCTGAGGGGTGACCTTATAGAGGTTTACAAAATTATGAGGGGCATGGATAGGATAAATAGACAATGTATTTTCTCTGATGTCGGGGAGTCCAGAACTAGAGGGCATAAGTTTAGGGTAAGAGGGGAAAGATATAAAAGAGACGTAAAGGGTAACTGTTTCACACGGAGGGTGGTACATGTATGAAATGAGCTGCCAGAGGAAGTGGTGGAGGCTGGTACAAATGCAACATTTAAAAGGCATTTGGATGAGTATGTGAATAGGTAGGGTTTGGAGGGATATGGGCCAAGTGCTGGCAGATGGGACTAGGTTGGGTTGGGATATCTGGTCGGCTGGACGGATTGGTCCGAACAGTCTGTTTCTATGCTGTACATCTATGACTCTATGACTATAACCTGGTGTTGTGTGATTTTTAACTTGGTCACCCCAGTCCAACACCAGCATCTCCAAATCTTGACACTGAACGTTAACGTAACATTCAAACATATTAAAGCATCATTTGCTTTTAGTTTGGTAATGATATTACGTTAAAGGCTTTAAAAAGAATGGTTGTATCATGCCAGATTATTGTAATAAGTCACTTCATTAGCATTGATGTGGTCTCAGTCAGACACTATTGTATTGATCAAGTCCTCCATGAAAAAGGTGGAACTTGATATGGTAAGTGAAAAAAATCACAAACCTGTAGATTTACATTTCACTTGATCAAGCTATATTTCACACCACTGAGAAAACCAGGGGCTTCTTGTTAAAGTACAGACAGGTTTCGTGACTTCAGTGGCAGGACTCTGGCTGATAAGAAATTAGTTATTTGGAAACTACATAGACAACTTGCATAACATTTACCATAGAAGTTGAAGGATCTGCTGAAGGATGCCAGATTAATTGTCAGAGAATATAAAATCCTTATTGAGCAAATTACATCTGAACATGACACTTGTGTCAAAAACTGGCAGACTGGAAAACTGGATCTAAATATATGGGGCTCATTTTGAGCTACTTGTAAATATGGCAAATAGATTTAGCCTATCTACAGTGATAAATGGCAAGGACAAACATGCCATATGAGGAGAGGTCAGTGACAAATGGGTTCACATGGGACTTGAAATGACAACAAACATTTTGATGGATAACAAAGGTGAGTTTGCAAATGATGATCTTGGGATGTTAATGAGAGTTTGACTATTTTAGCTATGAATATCATTGCACAAAACCATTTCAGCAATGGTTTATGTGAGAGAAATGTACAGTGCTTGACAATATGTTTTGTAAGATACAAGCTGATAAACAGAATTGAAGTTGCCAATAGCTCGAGTATGAGGGATGGATACTAAAGCATCTTGGCAAATAGTTGGGCAGTAAAGCTATCAAAGTCCTTTAGGACCATAGGGCTGTTCTCTCAATAGAGACAGAGGACTGGTGGTGGATTAATCAGCGGATCACCATGTTACGTGCAAGAGAGGACATTGAGAAGGAGAGTCCTTTATGGCAACGTTAGCCGGTGTGGGAATTGAACCCACCCTTTTGGCATCATTCAGCATCGCAAATCAGTTGCCCAGCTAACTGATCCCAGAGACTGTACTAATTAGTATATGAAGGAATATGAAGTTGTCTTCTGAACTGTGTGGTGGTCTCTTTGCCCTCAAGCAAACCTCCATTGGTTTAATTTTCCCTGCCAACTTAAATACATGGTGTCCATGCAGAAAAGCTTTTTAATTTGACAGAAAGAATTCAGAAAGTATTGTAAAATTCCACCAGACCACCTGGGGCAGACTTTGTTTCCAGTAATCTGGTCTATTAGATTAGAATAGAATAAAATTAAATTAGAAATTTACAGTCACGTATACATGAAAAATACAGTGAAGTTTTATAAGTCACCCTACCACGCACCTATATGACAGAAGTCATAAATAATAATAAAAAAAAATGCATACTCAACCTTGCCAAAACTGCTATATCTTCCTTACTAATATCTAAAGGCTACTGCCAAAGTTGAGAGATCTGTCTCACAGAGTAGTCAAGAAACACCCTAATGTAGTCATACTTATGGTATCGTAACTTTCAGACAATGTCCCAGACATCTGTCTCACCTGTAAAGACAGACACAGCAGAGATGGCAGCACAGTGGTTATATACCATGGGGAGTAAATGCTCTGGAAATACTCACCACTGACTCTGGATGCCAAAATGTCTCATGGTATCTGGTCAAACATGGGCAAGAAAATATCCTGAGAATTACCACCAACCACCACCCATCTCAGCTGGTGAATTAGTACTCTTCCAGGATTAAACACTAGTTGGAGGAAGCACTGAGGTTGGCAAGACATAATGTGTATTCTGGGTTGAGGATTCCAATGCCCATAGGAAGGAATAGTTCAACAATGCCACTCCAACATAAAACCGTTCAAAGCCGAAAGGACATAACTGTTAGACTTTGTCTGTGGCAGGTAGTGAGGGAACACACAAGAGAGAAAAACATACTTCACTGCATATTTACCAATCTACCTGCCATAAATACATAAATCTATGACAGTGTCAACAGGATTAATTATTACATAATGAGATGAAATTTCTTCTTCACACTGAGGACATTGTGTTGTATGGTAATATGACTATGCTAAATGGGATAGATTTCAAGCTGAT
Organism: Chiloscyllium plagiosum; assembly: GCF_004010195.1. NCBI lineage: Eukaryota > Metazoa > Chordata > Chondrichthyes > Orectolobiformes > Hemiscylliidae > Chiloscyllium > Chiloscyllium plagiosum. The sequence goes on from NC_057724.1 coordinate 40,575,125, forward strand.
CCAGCAACTAAAGTTTGGGCATTGATGTGGCACTGTGGGCCATTGACTATGGCAAAATTGTAGTCCAACACAATCTTTTATATCCCGCCACTCTATGATTACCATCAAGCCAGGGATTGAAACATGGTTCAATAAAAAGTTCAGGGAAGGCTTGCCAGGAGCAGCACCAGACATACCTGTAAATGAGATGTCAACCTCATGAAGCTATAAGACAGGATGTAATATGTGCCAAACAGCTTGAGCAGCAAGTGGTCGACAAGTCATTCCATAATGAACAGACACAATCTAAGCTTTGCAGCTACGAATGATGGCGGACAATTAAACAACTCACTAATGGAGGAAGTTTCACAGATATCACCATCTTAACAGATGTCAGACCCCAGCTTATCAGTGCAAAAGATAAGGCTGAAGCATTCACAATGACCTTTAGCTGGAAGTGCCGTGGATGATCCAACTTGGCCTTCTCTGGGATCGCTAGCATTAGATTCCAGCCTTCAGCAATTTGATTCACTTCATGTGATATCATGAAATGGTTGAAGGCACTGGATAATACAAAATATCTGGGCTCTGACACAGTTTTAAGCCTTGTGCTCCAGAACTTGCTCTGCCCCCTCAACAAGCTATTCCATAACAGCCATAACACTTTTATCTATCTAACAATGTGGAGAATTGCCCAGGTTTCTTTCACTTTTTTGTAACTGGCTTCTATCTTAAATGTCAATACCTACTGGTCAAACAAGATTTTAAGCCTTTTGAATTCCCAATATGTCGGATTGGTCCATTTTCTGAGGTTATAGAACTTTTACTGGTTTGCCTCCAGTTAACTGGTACATATTTACAAGACCTCTTTTTACTACTTCATAATCAGCAATAGTTTCTGTAAGCAAGAGAGAATAGAGCTCGTGTACTTTCTCCAAAAGCTTACAGTACAGTACTAAGGATCATTGTTGGACTGGCCATTTTAACTGCTGCACCATGTATTCAACAGAGATAATGAAAGCTTTTAATTTTGCCTCCTTAAACTTAGGAATTAAATGTGAAAACTGAGTTGTCTCCCCCTTCAAGTGTCAGCCATTAGGGTCTTTATGAGACACAGTAGCGTTCCTGCTCCTTAGCTGAAGTTAATTTAGTTCAACATCTTTACCTGCAATTTTTTCTGAAGCTCCTTCTTTATTGTAACCAACTGAGGGGATATGCCTGCATCTTTCCCACATCCTTTAAACCCTTTCCTAATTATGTACCTGTCCAAATGTCTTTTAAATTTTATAACAGAACCTGCATCTATCACTTCCTCTGGCATATAAGCACAACTCTCGGTGTGAAAATATTGCCCTTCGGGTCCCTTTTAAATCTTTCTCCTCTCACCTTAAACCTATACCCACTAATTTTGAATTTCCCTACCCTAGGGAAATGATCTTGGCTATTCACCTTATTAATATCTCTCATGACTTTATAAACCTCGATAAGGTCACCCCTCAACCTCCAGCACTCCATTGAAAAAGGTCCCAGCCTATCCAGCCTCTCCTCATAACTCAAACACTCAAGTCCCAGCAAACTCCTGGTAAATTTTTTCTGTACCCTTTCTAATTTAATAATATTCTTCCTATTGAATCTTGTATGGAATTAGGGAATATTGCCCAGTGTCTGGTTGCAAAATAATGACAGATATATGTTAATCTAACATTGCTTTTCAGTCTAATCAATAAACCACCATAGGACAGAGAGTTGGGATATGGGGCACGTTTGTAGTTAGCGAAGTGCCACTTGGATCAGCACTGGAGCCAAAATTATTTGTAATATCTATTAATGAATTGAATGAGCGAAGTAAATGCATCTATCCGAGTTTGCAGATGACACAAAGTAAATGGGAAAAAAGGCAGTAAGGATAACACAAAGAGTCTGCAGAGGATGTAGACAGGGTAAGTAATTGGCAGGTGAATTATAATGTGGACAAATTCAAGGTTATGTAGACTGGCAGGAAGATTAGAAAAGCTGAGTATTATTTAAAAGGAGAAACGCTGAGAAATTTTTCCAAGCAGAGGGATTTGGGAGTTCTCACACAGAGCTAGCATTCAAGTTAAGTGGGGAATAGAGAAGGCCAATGGTGTTTATTTCAAGGGAATGCAGTAAAAAAGTAGGGAGGGTTTTGTTAAAATTGTACAAGGCACAGTCAGATCACAGCTGGAAAACTGTTAACTGTTTTGGGCTTCTTATCTAAGAAAAGATAGACTGACATTGGAGACAATCCAGAGAAATTCCATTAGGTTGATTTTATGAGGAAATGTTGAATAGGTTGTGCCAGTACTCAATAGAATTCAGAAGAATAAAGAGACCTTATTAAAACATACAAGGTTCTTAAGGGACTTGACAGGATTGATGTGAAAAATTTGTCTCCTCTCATGTGACAGTCTCGGAGCAGAGAGTCATTTCTCAGCATACGGGGTTGCACATTCAAGATTGAGATAAACAGACTTTTAATAGTAAGGGAATCAAGGGTTATAAGGAAAGACAGGAAAGTAGAGTTGAAGATTATCAGATAAGCCATGATTGCATTGAATAGTGGAGCAGACTCAGTTGGATGAAAGGCTTACTGCTGCTTTGACACTTTGTGGTCTTATAGTTTTATGATTCTGATCACATGTAGGGAAAAGCATTTCTGTTCTTAACAGAAATGAGATTACTCTAAGGAAGTTATATAAGTGAGAGATAATCTCATTGAAACATGAACATACAAACAAGAAATTAAAGTATACTACTCAGCCTTTCAAGTCTGTTTGCCATTTAATAAGATCATGGCTGATCTGATTTTAACTTCAACTCTATACTCCTTTAAACCCCCCAGTAATCTTTTGTCCCCTTGGCAACCAAGAATCTATCTACCTATGCTTTAAAGGTATTTAGAGATTCTGTATGCACTGCCTCTTGAGGTTAGTAATTCCAAAGATTCACAACTGTCTGGGAGAAAAAGAAGTTCTCTCACCCCTGCTTTAAATGATAACACATGGTTCTAGATTCTTCTACAACAGGAAACACCTTTTGGACATCCACTCAATCAAATCCCCTCAGGATTTTAAAAGTTTCAATTAAGTCACCTCTGAATTCCCTCTGAAAGTCCAGAGAACATAGGCATAGTCTGTTGAACCTTTCCTCATAAGGCATTCTACTCATTCCAGGCATTCATCTAATAAATCTTCTTTGAACTGCTTCCAACCCATTATAATCCTTCCATAAGTACAGTGATCAATAATGTATACAGTTCTCCAGATGTGGTCTCACCATTGCCCTGTATAACTGAAGCATAACTTCCCTATTCTTGCATTCAGTTGCTCTCACAATAAACCATAACCTTCTGTTACCTTCCCTGATTACTTGATGTAACTGCATAGAAACCTTCTATGATTCATGCAGTCACTCACCCACACATTTTTGCATCTCAAAGTTCTGTAACCCCTGTCATTTAGATAATTTTTTTTTATTGTGCTGCAAAAATGGACAAGTTCCCACTTTTCCACATTGTACTCTATTTGCTCAGATCTTTGCTCACTCACTTAAGCTACCTCTTTCCATTCCTAGGGTATTTACGTGGACCTCACAACTCACTTTATTATCTATTTTTGTATCATCAGGAAAACTAAGTACCATACTTTCAGCCCCTTCCTCCAAGTAATGGTCGGCATTGTTACCTCACAGCTCCAGGGACCCAGCTTTGATTCCATCCGAGGGCGACTGTGGAGTTTGCACATTCTCGCTGTGTCCGTGTGGGTTCCCTCCGGTGCTCCAGTTTCCTCCTACAGTCCAAAAAAGTGCAGATAAAGTGAATTGATCATGTTAAATTGCCTATAGTGTCCAGGTATGTGCAGGGGAGGTGGATTAGCTGCAGTAAATGTGGGGTTATGGAGTTACGGTGGGTCTGGGTGGGATACTCTTCTGAGGGTCAGTGCAGACTTGATGAGCCAAATATAGAACATAGAAGAATACAGCGCAGTACAGGCCCTTCGGCCCTCGATGTTGCACCGATCCAAGCCCACCTAACCTACACTAGCCCACTATCCTCCATATGCCTATCCAATGCCCGCTTAAATGCCCATAATGAGGGAGAGTCCACCACTGCTACTGGCAGGGCATTCCATGAACTCACGACTCGCTGAGTAAAGAACCTACCCCTAACATCTGTCCTATACCTACCCCCCCTTAATTTCTGGTAAACCTCCTCTGCACCCGTTCCAGTGCCTCCACATCCTTCCTATAGTATGGCGACCAAAACTGCACACAATACTCCAGATGCGGCCGCACCAGAGTCTTATACAACTGCAACATGATCTCAGTACTCCGGAACTCAATTCCTCTACCAATAAAAGCCAGTACGCCATATGCCTTCTTCACCGCACTATTTACCGGGTGGCAACTTTCAAATGGCGTCTATCTGCACTGACGAGACTCTATGATTCAATGAAATAATTTACATGAATTATAATAATTTGAGGTCCAAGCACCAACTCGTAGGACACACATCTCATGACACCTGCCAATCTGAAAATTCCCATACTTTCTGCTTCCAATTAGCCAGCTAACTTCAATCTATGCTCATATATTACCCTCTACATCATGAGGTTTTATTTTCTGCAATATCTTTTGATGATGCATCTTATCAAATGCCTTCTGGAAATCTAAGTACAATATATCCACTGATTCTGCATGGTGGCTCAATGGTTAGCACTGCTGCCTCATAGCGCCAGGATCCGGGTTCGATTCCAGCCTTGGGTGACTGCCTATGTGGAGTTTGCACATTTTCCCTGTGTCAGTGTGGATTTCCTCCGGGTACTCCAGTTTCCTCCCACAGTTAGGTGAACTGGCTATGTTAAATTGCCCATAGTGTTCAGGGATGTGTGGGTTGGGTGCATTAGTCAGGGATAAATGTAGGGAAATGGGTCTGGGTGGGTTACTATTCAGAGGGTCAGTGTATACCTGTTGGGTCAAATGGCCTGTTCCCACACTGTGGGGATACTGTGATCTATTGCACAGGTTACTTGTTTGAAGAGCTCCAATATGTTAGTTACACTTGATTTTCTTTTGTCAAAACCATGTTGGCTCTGACTGATTCCCTGTAACTTATCCAAGTGTCCTGTTGTAACATCTTTAATAATAGCTTCTAACATTTTTGCTATCGCAGATGTTATGCCTGTAGTATCCTGCTTTCTGCCTTCCTTCCTTTTTGAACAAAAGAGTTACATTAGCTATTTTGCAATCTAAAGGAACCTTCCTTGACTGTAATGAGATTTGGAAAATTAAAACCAACTCATCGATTATCTTACTGGCTACTTCTTTTAGCACCCTTTGATAAAATCTATTAGAACCTGGGAACTTGCCAACTTGCACTTCCAACAACTTAGTTCTATCTCCCTGGAAATTATAATTTCCTTGAGCTTCCCCCTCCCTTCAATTCATGATTTATGGCTATTATCATCATGTTACATGATTCCTGTCCAATGAAGACTTACACAAAATATCAGTTCAAATCATACTTATTCTCGAAGAAAAGGTATTCATTTACCATCCATTGATTACTGTCTTGTACCAGCAAAAAGCCTGAAAACTCAGCTGTGTTACTGAGTGAATGAGAGTTTATCCAAGTGGTCAAACGCTTGACACTATGGAAAGCATTACATAGAGGGATGATCCAGGAAACAGTTCTCAAGAGCACACAGTACTCCACATAAAACCATAAAACAGTGGAGGAGAAAATTAGACTCCTCAACTCCATTTTCCTGCCTTTTCCCAAGTACCCTTGACTCCCTTAGTTATCAAAAATCTATCTCAGTGATGAATGTATTCAATGACCAAACATCTGCAGATTTCTGCAGTAAAGCATTCTGCAGATTCACTGCCCTCTAAGAAAAGAAATTCCTCCTAACCTCTTTCTTAAACCCCTTATTTTGAGATTATGCCCTCCAATCCTAGACTTTTCCATACAGGGAAACAGCATTGCCACATCTACTCTGTTAAGTCCCATAGAATCTTTTATGTTTCAATAAGGTCACTTCTCATTCTTCTGAACTCCCCTCCTCATAAGATTGTCCCTTTATACCTGGGAGCAGCCAAGTGAACCTTCTCTGGATGGCTTCTAATCCTAGTATGTTTTTCATAGATGAGGTGCCCAAATTGTTCACAGTATTCCAGCTATGGTGTGACCAGATTTAGCAAAACCTCCCTATTTTTATACTACATTCACTTTGTAATAAATGACAATATTTTATTTGCCTTCCCTATTAACATGTTGAACCTGTGACCTACATGTATGTGATCCATGCATTAGAACTCCTAAGTCCTTCTATGCTGCAGATTTCTGCAATCTTTCTACATTTAATTAAAAATTATCTTATTTATTTTTCCTGATAAAAGTATAACCTCACATTTTCCCCCATTATATTCCATCTGTCAAATTTTGCCCATTCACTTAATCTGTCTAAATCTCTTTAGAGACAGGTCATCTTTACCACTTGTCTTCTCACCAATTTTTGTGTCATCTGCAAACTTGTGGATAGTACATGGAATAGTTCCTGGAATAGTACTGCCAGTACATCCAATACCTCTGTATTTACTTCCTTTAATCTCCTAGGATGCATTCCGTTAGGACCAAGGGACTTATACATCTTTACCCCCATTAGTTTCCCTGGCATGTTTTTTCTTGTAATAGCGATTGTATTTACTTTCTCTTCTCTTCTGCTCCTTGCTTATATAGTGATTTTGAATGTTATTAGGGTATTCTACTGTGAAGACTGATACAAAGTACTTATTCAACTCCTCTGCTATTTCCTGGTTTCTCATTATTATTTCCCCAGTGTGGTTTTCTAAAAGACCTAAGTTAATTTTAACTTCTCTCTTTCATTTTATATATTTAAAGAAGCTGCAATTCTTATTTGCAAGTTTACCCTTTATTAAAAGAGATTATCTTTTTCCCTTTAACTTTTTTTGTAGTCTTTTACTGGCTTGTAAAACTGTCCCAATCCTTTGACCTACCACCAATCTTTGTCACATTTTATAGTTTTTCTTCCAGTTGAATGATATCTTTAAACTTCCCTGGTTAACCATGGTTAGCTTATCACTTTCCTGGAATCCTTTTTTCTCACAGGGCTATACCTTTGCTGTGGGACATGAATTATTTTCTTAAATACCAGCTATTTTTCAACTGTCTTTGCTGTTACATTCCATTTCCAGTCAACTTCAGCCAGTTCTGCCTTCTTTCCTTTGCAACTGCTCTGACTTAAGCTTAGAATTGTAGTTTCTGACACAAGTTCCTCTTTCTCAAACTGAGTGTTAAATTTTACTGTGTTATGATTGGTTTCCTATTGGATCTTCTACTCAGACATCATTTCGTAAATCTGTGTCATTATACATGACCAGGTCTAAAATAGCATGATTCCACAATACATTGTTCTGGAATGTAGTCCAAATACACTCTGTGAATTCTTCCTTATGGCCTCCTCTGTCAATCTGACAATCTCAATCTACATGAAGAATAAAGTCCCCCGTGACTAATGTACTGCCTTTTTTACATGTTCTCATTGATGTCCTTTGACTTGGATTTTGTTTATGGCCTTGTTAATCTGCTTCACTGATTTTAGCAATTTGCATATTTGCTGCCCTTGCTCCTTTACCCCTTTTAGGTCTTTTTGGTTCAATTATGCATTTGGCAAGACTGAATCCTTCTCCAATAATTTATTTTATCTTCTTTCCTTCTTACAAATAACATTAAGATCTGAAGGACAAGATTTACATGCATTTGAAAAGGCAAGGATTGATGAGGGTTAGTTAACATGGCTCCTTGTATGGAAATCTTTATTTCACTAACTTTATTGAGTTTTTTTGAAGATGTAACAAAGAATATTGATGAAGGCAGAGTGATGGACACTGTTTATATTGAGAAAGAGAGGACTGCAGATGCTGGAGATCAGAATCTGGAGTGTGGTGCTGGATGAAGGACTTTTGCCTGAAACATCAATTCCCCTGCTTCTCAGATGCTGCCTGACCTGCTGTGCTTTTCCAGCACCACACTCTCAACACTGTTTATATCGACTTCAGCAAAGCGATCGACAAGGTTCTGCATGATAAACTGGTTTGCAGTGTTAGGTCACAGAGAGAACTAGTCATTTTGATACAAAATTGGCTTTAAAGTAGGAGACAGAGGGTAGTGGAAGAGAGATGATTAGATTAGATTCCCTACAGTGTGGACACAGGCCCTTCAGCCCAACCAGTCCACACCGACCCTCCAGAGAGTAACCCACCCAGAACCATTTCCCTCTGACTAATGCACCTAACACTATGGGCAATTTAGCATGGCCAATCCTCCCGATCTGCACATCTTTGGACTGTGGGAGGAAACCACGCAGACACGGGGAGAATGTGCAAACTCCACACAGGCAGTCACCTGAGGCGGGAATCAAACCTGAGACCCTGGTGCTGTGAGGCAGCAGTGCTAACCACTAAGCCACCATGCCGCCCAGAGATGCTGTCCAGACTGGAAGCCTATGACCAGCGTCTGCCGCAAGGATCAGTGCTGGGTCCACTGCATTTTGTTATTTATATAAATGATTTGGATGAGAATGAAGGAGGTACGGTTAGTAAGTTTATGGATGACAGCAAAATTGGAGGTGTAGAAGACAGTAGAGAAGGTTATCTCAGGGTACTGCAAGACCATGATCAAATGGGCCGATGGATCGAGGAGTGGCAGATGGAGTTTAATTTAGACAAATGTGCATTTTGTAAGTCAAATCAAGGCAGGACATATAAATTAGTGGTAGGATCCTTGGGAGTATTGCTGAACAAAGAGACCTTGAGGTACAGTTCATAGTTCCTTCAAAATGGAGTTGAAGGTAGACAGCATAGTGAAAAAGGCTTTTGGTATGCTTTCCTCTATTGGTCAGTGATTCCTATACAGGAGTTGGATTGTCATTGTTGTGCTTTGAAGGACATAGGTTAGGCCACTTTTGGAATACTGCATTCAGTTCTGGTATCCCTTCTACAGAAAATATATTGTTACACTTGAAAGAGTTCAGAAAGGAGTTACAAGGATGTTGCTAGGGTTGGAGGGCTTGAGCTACAGGAAGAGGCTGAATAAGTTGAGGTTGTTTTTCATGGAGGATCAGAGGTTGAGCAGTTTATAAAATCATGAAGGGCATGGATAGGGTGAGTAGTCAAGGTCGATTTTCTCAGGGTAGGGCAGTCCAAAACTAGAGGGCATAGGTTTAAGGTCAGAGGGGAAAGATTTAGAAGGGGCCTAAGGGGCAATGTTTTCATGCAGTGGTTTGTGTATATGGAATGAGCTGCCAGAGGAAGTGGTGGAGGCATCAACATTTAAAAAGCATCTGGATAGGGACATGAATGGAAAGAGTTTGGAGGAGTATGGGTCAAATGGGACTAGATTAATTTAGAATATCTAGTCAACATGGATGAGTTGGCCAAAGCGTCTGTTTCCGCACTAAACAATTCTATCACTCTATAAATGAAGAGGGTTTCATGGAGAGGAGCTTTGTACAGCTAGAAATGATCTCTTTTGCAACCAGGTATCTGTTTATCTCCACAGAATGTGTCATATTTATTATGCTTTAGATGCCTGCATAATTGTTTAGTATGCTTCATGAGAAATGCTGATTTTTTTCTTTGCATCTGCCTTGGAGAAAATGGAATTGTTATGTCCTGCAGCCTATTGGAGTGTTCACTTAGATCAAATTTCTTTGGCAGGGTTTAATTTTCTCTGTGCATTTATTTTAAACCAGTTAGCAACTGTGTTAAATGATGCAGTCTGGAATTGAATTAAAACACATTAACAAATGTGCTAAAAATAACACGACAGAAAATTAAACTGCTTACATTTCACTGGTAAGTAGATCCTGCACACATGCTGTAGACATCAATTCAAATAACAAATGTATGCATGTTGCTGCCATTTTCTTTGGGAAATTAGAATTTGTTTGACAGCCAGCTTCCGAAATTTATCAAAATATTGCCACTAACGATAGCAACTAGGCGGGTGCTACTGAAATGATAATGGTATATATGTCACTAGCAGCTATGTCCTTCTGATAATTTCACCTCCAGCTGCACAGCAAGCATCTTGTTGTTTGGATGATCCACTTGAGTACTGAGTTCTCTTTGTTCTGAATAACTATAAATGCATCTTTGCAGCACCTTTTGTAAAAAGCTGTTCTATTCAATGTTGATGTTGAATATGTAAAACTGAAATGGAGAAACAACCAAAGCAACAATTTGCTTATCAAAATTCTTTCTCTCCACTTCTAAAGATTCTTGATGAGCTTCACATTTTTTCTCTAATATTATGCTTCCTAATATTATGTTAAAGTGATTTGTTCCAGAGAGAATGTTGTCTGGTTATTCCATCGTGGAGCATCACAGTTGTGCTGAAATGTACTAGCTTCCAGGAAGAATGACTGAATGGAAAGGAAAACCTGCAATCAGTTTAACTCCCTTCATGATCTACAGGACAGGAGATCTCAAAGTGAGTTATAGTGAATGAAGTAGTTGCTGTGGTTCTGTTCGCCGAGCTGGAAGATTTCGTCCCCTGTCTAGGTGACATCCTCAGTGCTTGGGAGCCTCCTGTGAAGCGCTTCTGTGGTGTTTCCTCCGGCATTTATAGTGGCCTGTCCCTGCCGCTTCCGGTTGTCAGTTTCAGATGTCCGCTGTAGTGGCCGGTATATTGGGTCCAGGTCGATGTGTTTGTTGATGGAGTTTGTGGATGAGTGCCATGCTTCTAGGAATTCCCTGGCTGTTCTTTGTTTGGCTTGCCCTATAATGGTAGTGTTGTCCCAGTCGAATTCATGTTGCTTGTCGTCTGTGTGTGTGGCTACTAGGGATAGCTGGTCATGTCGTTTCGTGGCTAGTTGGTGTTCCTGGATGCTACTACGACCTAGTGGTCGCAGCCAGACTACTGCGACCACTAGGACGTATAACAGCACACAAAACACTATATAGGACAAACAGGAAGACAGCTAACGATCCGCATCCATGAACACCAACTAGCCACGAAACGACATGACCAGCTATTCCTAGTAGCCACACACGCAGACGACAAGCAACATGAATTCGACTGGGACAACACTACCATTATAGGGCAAGCCAAACAAAGAACAGCCAGGGAATTCCTAGAAGCATGGCACTCATGCACAAACTCCGTCAACAAACACATCGACCTGGACCTAATATACCGGCCACTACAGCGGACAGCTGAAATTGACAACCGGAAGCGGCAGGGACAGGCCACTATAAATGCCGGAGGAAACACCACAGAAGCGCTTCGCAGGAGGCTCCCAAGCACTGAGGATGTCACCTAGACAGGGGACGAAACGTTTGCAACAAAAACTTCCAGCTTGGCGAACAGAACCACAGCAACGAGCACCCGAGCTACAAATCTTCTCACAAACTTTGAATGAAGTAGTTTTGATATGCAGTTGCTATTTTTATACCAAAAATAGAACTGTCAGTTTGCAGGTAGCAAGCTCTTACATTCAAACAGTATGATAATGAGCAGATAATCTATTTTAGTGAAGTTTGTTGAGGAATAAGTATTGTCTTAGACACCATGCAGTCCTTTGCAAATCTTGGGATATTTTGTGTTCAACTGCGAAGGTAAATGGAGTCTTGAAAAAGTGAAAATAACAGTGCACCCAGAGGACTATACTAGATGGTCATCAGGACTGCAAATCAGAACTGACCTTTTTCACTTTCGTGGACAAGGGAAGTTCAAGTTTACTGTACCAATTCAATGAATCTTCCAGTTGAGAACAGTTAACACAATCTGACAAAGTACCAATAATACTATTTATGGAACATTCCCACATTCCAATTATGCAAGGAAATGCAATTTTACGGGATCGGATCTGCTATAAGGTAAATCATTGGAAAGTCTCTCGAATAGAGTAGCAAGTAAGACTTCTGATTTACTGTACAGCTGTATCTTACAACTGGCCAGCTAAGTCTGAGTTGTCGCATTTATTGTAGCGCTTCTCAATGCAGAGCGTAGTAGGATTTCCCACCCAATCTTACTAAACTAATCTCATTACTTGCCAACACTGCTCCTACATCTCTTTGATATTCTTCAGATGTCAATCTGGTAAAATGTTATGAAGAGAGTTGAAAACTGTTTTCCCAGGCAACGTTAGGGAGTAAATAAAGGAGTCTATGAAGACTATAGCCAATTGTAAATGACTAAAAATGAGTTTATGAACTATACAGAAAGGAAGATGTGCATTTATAGGCACTTTTCTCAGTCCAAACACTTTTCAGCCCATGAAGTACTTTAAAACTGTATTTAATCTGCAGGAAATATAGAAGTTTGTTCGTGTGCAGCAAGTTCCCAGAAACAGCAAAGAGATAATACGCAGAGTTAATCTGTCTTTATGATATTTATTGAGGGATGAGCACTACCTTGGATAGGGGAGAAAACTCCCCACATTTTTCAAAACAGTGCCATGGGATCTTTCATGTCCACACAAGCAGAGAGATGTGTCCTCAGTTTGATACTTTATCTAAAAGATGGCACATATTAAAGTTGCCACATTGGAATGCCAGAACTGATTTTTATGCTCAAGTTCTGGAGTGCAATTTGAACCATAACATTTTAACTTAGGAATAAGAGTGCTATCACTGTGTTTGAAAACATGTTTTACAAATTTTTTACAGTTTTTTCAGGATATATAAAGCAGAGTTAATAAAGAAAAATCAGTAGGTGTAACATATTTCTATTTCTAGAAGACATATTCAGTATTATGCTTCCCTGTAGTCGGCCTATCTACACATTCAGTCAGGATCCTTCCTGGACATGCATGTCAAAGTCTGCTCCGTTCAAACTATTTGCACTAAGGAAGTTCCGAACAATATTAGGGAAGTTGAAGTCACCCATGACAACAACCCTGTTACTTCTGCATCTTTCTAAAATCTGTCTCCCAATCTGCTCTTCTGTGTCTCTGTTGCCATTGGGAGGTCTATAGAAAACTCCCAATAAAATGACTGCTCCTTTCCTGTGTCTGACTTCCACCATAATGACTCAGTAGACAAACCCTCCTCGGTGACTTCACTTTCTGCAGCTGTTATACTATCCCGGATTAGCAATGCCACTTCCCCACCTCTTTTAACTCCCTCCCTATTCCTTTTGAAACATCTAAACTCTGGAACATCCAACAACCATTCCTGCCCTGTGATATCCAAGTCTCCATAATGGCCACAACATCATAGTTCCAAGTACTGATCCATGCTTTAAGTTCATCACCCTTATTCCTGATACTCCTTATGTTAAAATAGAGACACTTTAACCAATCACACTAACTGCAAATTTGTCCTATCAACTATCTATCCTTCCTCCCAGACTCTCTGCATGCTGTATCTGCCTGTTCACCAGTTACCCCATCCTCTGGTCCATAGCTCCGGTTCACATCCCCCTGCCAAACTAGTTTAAATGCTTTCGAAGAGCTCTCGCAAACCTCCTGCCCAAGGTATTGGTACCCCTCCAGTTTAAGTGCAACCTGTCGTCCTTGTACAGGTCCCATCTTCCCCAGAGGTATCCCAATGATCCACACATCTGAGGCCTTCCCTCCCACACTAGCTCTGTAGCTGCATGTTTAGCTGCACTCACACTCTGTTCCTAGCCTCACTAGCCTGTGGCACCTGTAGCAATCCTAAGACTACTACTCTCTCGTCCTGCCTTTTAGCTTCCAACCTAATTCCATATATTCACTTTTCAGTTACTCATCCCATTTCCTAGCTATGTCATTGGTATCGATATGTACCATGACTTCTGGTTGATCACCGTCCCCCTTAAAAATTCTGTAGACTCAATCTAAGGCAACCCTGACTCTGGCACCCAGGAGACAACATACAATCCATGAGACTGGTTTGCAACCACAGGATCTCCTGTCTGTTCCTCTAACCATTAAATCTCCGATCACTTTGACTCTCCTATTCTCCCCACTTCCCTTCTGAGCTACAGAGCCAAGCTCAGTGCCAGAAACCTGGCCACTGTGGCTTTCTCCTGGTAGATCCTCATCACCACCAGTATCCAAAGTGGTATAATTATTATTGAGGGGAATGGCCACAACGGATTCCTGCACTGACTGCTTATTCCCTTTTCCTCTCCTGATGGTCACCCAGTTACTTTTATCCTATAATTTAGGTGTGACTACCTCCCTTTAACCCCTCTCTATCACCCACTCAGTCTCCTGAATGATCCAGAGTTCATCCAGATCCAGGTCCAGTTTGCAGTGTGTGAGGAGCTGGAGTTAAGTGCACTTCTTGCTGGTGAAGTCAGCAGGGACACTAGTGGTGACCCTTACCTCCCACATCCTGCAAGAAAAGTATGCATCTGCTCCAGCCTCCATCCCTTCTGCTCTAAATTGTCAAAATTGTTCCTGGTGGGCAATGTTGATAGATTGTTAATTGGAGGAGTGGATAAATTGATGGTGGGTTATTAAAATAAAAATAAACAACTGATTTTTTCCGAGTAAGTGAACTTGGTTGGGAAGGTGAAAGAACAGACTGCAATTTTTACTAAAATTTTAAATACAAGTAAAGAGTTGTGGAAGATGGATCAGCTCTAACTTTCTGCTTTGGAAAATGGATGACTAGCAGCATAACATCCCATGCGCACGATCAGGCACAATCTACATACCAAAAATAGAAACTGATATCTGTTTTAATCTGATAATCCCAGAGGTTATCCTAACAATTTATAATTCAAGAGTTGAATATTTCAGCGATTGCTTTTCTTAGTCTTATTTACATGCAAGAAGTTGTAATAATGCATTTGAAATATTAATTTAGGGTCCAATTTCCACATGGTACTCTGTTTGTACATTGCTGATAGACTGACATATTTGTTGGAAGGAAAATGTAATGGCTATGTTGTCACTATTTCATCCCCACTCCCTGATTGTAAAGATTGAAAGATCTTAATGTTTCATCTTCAGTTCTGAAAAATCAATTAACCTTGCTTTCATTGTGAAATGATTACCCTCTGAAATTCCAGGCATAAAGAAGAAGATGTCAGTAAGTTAAGTATTTTCATCAAACCTACATCTGATACGATATTTACAAAAATGTACCTTCCAAGCAAATGCAACCTGGGGATCTATCCTGAATATTACTTGTATCATATTTTTCTTTATCTTGAAATCTTCCCTTAAGATTTCACCTCTAATGCAACTTGTCACACCCACTGTTTGTCTAAAACTGTGGATGATACAATCAACTACCACCTTCATCATTTATTGGTTTTGCTCAGTGGATGAGACTTTCAAAGTACAGAGAAGGAAACACTCTCAGTAATAAAATAGACCTTTAACCCAACAAACACAAAGGTTAGAACTTACTCAGTAGGAAAAGTTAAGATCCAATTTTGCAATTGCTTTTCAAGAAACAAATTCTCTTATTGTGTAGCTACCAGTCTGCTCCAGAGGACTATTCTACTTGGTTCTTCTATATAGACAAAACAATTTACCTCTAGATCTAAAATTTTGGTTCAGGATGTAATGTTCTGACAAACAAATGTCAAAAATGATTGAGAGTGAAAGGATATCTGCAGCAGGTGAAACACATCTCAGAAACGTTAATATAGGCAGATGCCAGTCGGGTTTATGGTTTGAGGCCTGAAAAATTCATTCTGCTTTGACACTTGAAACCCTATTTAATATGTTATAAATGTAATTTAGATAATGAGATTTTACCTAACAGTGTAGAATAAGAAATGTTCAAACTGAGTGAAAATTGAAATTAAGAACTGCGTGCAATTAGCTTAATCTCAGTAATAGGAAAACGCGTTACATCAATTTATTGGCTGTTAGCATTTAACATGAGCACTGCTCAGTGCAGATTTAGAAATGGCAGTTTGTGTCTCACAAATATAATGACATTTGCAAGCTGGTTATTAAATGAGGTCTATCCTGGGAGATATTATGTAAGGTTTAACATATAACAGTTTAAAACCACATAAACTCTATGGAATTGATACCAAGATATCTAGTTCGACTGCAATGTATTTTGTATTTAGAAATAAGAAGAGATTATAAATGAACAAGGCTCCAGCTGGGAGTTCTGACAAGTTGAGTTTTATGGATGTTTATTTTTAGATCACTTGCTGTTAACTTTATTTATAAATGATGTAGAGAATGGATTATCAAAACATTTATTAATACAATCATCCTTTGCAATCTTGTTTCCAGGCATTAAAACCTAATTTTTTCCAACCATTCCTCAACAGCTTTAACAATTGTCTATAACAGTGCAGAAATGGTTACGCATTATTTATTGACTTTCTGTAAGAGATAATCTTCATTCCACAAGATGTAAATTACTCAGTTTTACTTGTTTAAGTGCCTGTTATTTAAACAGATTGAGGATTATTTGTAATGTTTTCTGGTTACAGTTGATATTTATTAAGCAGAATAAGATTTAATTAGTTCTACCACAGAACAGCATGTTCCTGGTATTTAATATTTATTTTAATACCCGTTGGAATAAAAATCTGCAGGGGGCAAATTGGGTAAATTGATCCCTGATGAGCCCAACAGTGGTGTGAACAGGGAGCTCTGAGACAGCTGATAACCTCCCAGTGCTTGCCCAAAACAAGCATTACAATACTTGAACATCTTCCTCAAGCAGCTGATGTTATCTTCAGGACCCCGATGTCAGTTTCAGGACCCCGATGTCAAGATTTTCTGCTGTGCCTTACCCTCACAGTTTTTATGGATCTGCAAGTTCCCACTGAACAATCCTTAAAGAAAATATTGGTGGATGCTGCAGGGTACATAAGATTTTATTTTTTAGCTTACTTAATGCAGAGCTCAGGAATGTAGCTGTTGCCTGTTTTTGTTCACTTTCCAGAGTCTTGACTCATAAACTGCATAGGGATTTCCAACTGGTATCTACTGAACAAGTATTATTTAGTGAACACTGAGGCTCAAATTCCAGTGATTCAGTTCTTTGGATGCAAACTGCCCACATTTTTATGTGAGAACCACTTCTCAGCCTTGGAGTTATTTATTAAATGGAACTAAGAGGTGACACGATAACCAGTCATAGAGTCATAGAGATGTACAGCATGGAAACAGACCCTTCGGTCCAACCCGTCCATGTCAACCAGATATCCCAACCAATCTAGTCGCACCTGCTAGCACCTGGCCCATATCCCTCCAAAGCCTGCCTATTCATATACCCATCCAAATGCCTTTTAAATCTTGCAATTGTACCAGCCTCCACAACTTCCTCTGGCAGCTCATTCCATACACGTACCACCCTCTGTCTGAAAAAGTTGCCCCTTAGGTCTCTTTTATATCTTTCCCCTCTCAACCTAAACCTATGCCCTCTAGTTCTGGACTCCCTGACCCCAATGAAAAGACTTTGCCTATTTACCATGCCCCTCATAATTTTGTAAACCTCTATAAGGTCACCCCTCAGCCCCTGATGCTCCAGGGAAA
>NC_057724.1:40594414-40600656 GCF_004010195.1 Chiloscyllium plagiosum
CTCAGGTACACCTGATCAGGTCCTGGGGGTTTATCCACCTTTACCCATTTCAAGACATCCAGCACTTCCTCCTCTGTAATCTGGACATTTTGCAAGATGTCACCATCTATTTCCCTGCAGTCTATATCTTCCATATCCTTTTCCACTGTAAATACTGATGCAAAATACTCATTTAGTATCTCCCTCATTTTCTGCGGCTCTACGCAAAGGCCGCCTTGCTGATCTTTGAGGGGCCCTATTCTCTCACGAGTTACACTTGTAAAAACCCTTTGGATTCTCCTTAATTCTATTTGCCAAAGCTATCTCATGTCCCCTTTTTGCCCTCCTGATTTCCCTCTTAAGTATACTAATCATCCAGCATTCCCTATACCTACCAGCCTTTCCTTTCACCCTAACAGGAATGTACTTTTTCTGGATTCTCATTATCTCATTTCTGAAGTCTTCCCATTTTCCAGCCGTCCCTTTACCTGCGAACAGCTGCCCCCAATCAGCTTTCAAAAGTTCTTGCCTAATACCATCAAAATTGGCCTTTCTCCAACTTAGAACTTCAACTTTTAGATCTGGTCTACCCTTTTTCATCATTATTTGTAATCTAATAGAATTATAGTCGCTGGCCTCAAAGTGCTCCCCCACTGTCACCTCAGTCACCTGCCCTGCCTTATTTCCCAAGAGTAGGTCAAGTTTTGTACCTTCTGTAGTAGGTACATCCACATACTGAATCAGAAAATTGTCTTGTACTCACTTAGCAAATTCCTCTCCATCTAAACCTTTAACACTATGGCAATCCCAGTCTATAGGAAAGTTAAAATTCCCTACCATAACCACCCTATTATTCTTACAGATAGCTGAGATCTCCTTATAAGTTTGTTTCTCAATTTCCCTCTGACTATTAGGGGGTCTATAATACAATCCCAATAAGGTGATCATCACTTTCTTATTCCTCAGTTCCACCCAAATAACTTCCCTGGATGCATTTCCGGGAATACCCTCCCTCAGCACAGCTGTAATGCTATCCCTTACCAAAAGTTCCACTCCCCCTCCTCTCTTGCCTCCCTTTCTATCCTTCCTGTAGCATTTGTATCCTGGAACATTAAGCTGCAAGTCCTGCCCATCCCTGAGCTATGGTTCTGTAATTTCTATGATATCCCAATCCCTGTTCCTAACCATGCCCTGAGTTCATCTGCCTTCCCTGTTAGGCCCCTTGTATTGAAATAAATGCAGTTTAATTTATTAGTCCTACCTTGTCCCTGCCTGCCCTGACTGTTTGACTCGTTTCTGTTCTCAACTGTCTCAGTCTCAGATTGACCCCTTTCCTCACTGTCTCCCTGGGTCCCACCCCCCTTACCTTACTAGTTTAAATCCTCCCAAGTAGCTCTAACAAATTTCCCTGCCAGTATATTAATCCCCTTCCAATTTAGGTGCAAACCATCCTTTTTGTACAGGTCACTTCTACCCCAAAAGAGATTCCTATGATCCAAAAATGTGAATTCTTCTCCCATACACCAGCTCCTCAGCCATGCATTCATCTGCTCTATCACCCTATTCCTGTCCTCACTAACTCGTAGCACTGGGAGTAATCCAGATATTACTACTCTCAAGGACCTTCTTTTAAAATTTCTTCCTAACTCTCTGTAATCTCCCTTCAGAATCTCAACCTTTTTCCTTCCTACGTCACTGGTTCCAATGTGGACAATGACCTCTTGCTGGCCCCTCTCCCCCGTGAGAACATTCTGCACCCTCTGAGACACCCTTGATCCTGGCATCAGGGAAGCAACACACCATTCTGCTTTTTTGCTACTGGCCACAGAAACGTCTGTCTGAACCTCGGACTACAGAATCCTCTAACACAATTGATCTCTTGGAAGCTGACATACACCTCGTTGCAGTAGAGCCAGTCTCAATACCAGGAACTTGGCTGTTCATTCTACGTTCCCCTGAGAATCCATCACCCCCTACATTTTCCAAAACAGCATACCTGTTTGAAATGGGTATCTCCACAAAAGACGCCTGCACTAGGAGACTACCTCTCTTACCTTCCCTGGAGTTAACCCATCTATGTGACTGTATCTGAGACTTTCCCCCCCTTCCTATACTGCCATCCATCACAAACTGTTGCTGTTGCAAATACCTTATTGTTTCTAACTGTCTCTCCAACCGATCCATTTGATCTGATAAGATTCACGTCCAACAGCATTTATGGCAGATATAATCCACAGTAACCCTTGAACTCTCTTTAAATTCCCACATCTCTCATGAAGTACATATCACTGCAAAGGCCATTTTTGCTCCTTCACAATCTACAGACCCAGAAAATAACACTGTCTTATTCATCTACAAAACACTGTCCCAGGTTAAATTAATAGTTATGGCTTATATTTTAAGTTTAATCAAGAGACGTATCTCCAAAAACA
This sequence comes from Chiloscyllium plagiosum, assembly GCF_004010195.1. Lineage (NCBI taxonomy): Eukaryota > Metazoa > Chordata > Chondrichthyes > Orectolobiformes > Hemiscylliidae > Chiloscyllium > Chiloscyllium plagiosum. The sequence goes on from NC_057724.1 coordinate 40,596,826, forward strand.
TATAATCAAGAAAGGACGCACTCTAGTCACAATTGCAGCCTTTCTATGGGAAACACTTAAAACAACAATTAACTTATCTGGTTCTGTGCTGTCAAACCAACTGTATTCTTTTTTAATGATTTCACCATCAGAAATGTAATACAGAAGTAAAACAATAATGCCCAAGAATGTTTTTGTTTCAGCTCTGCATCTCATGCAGTGAATTGAAATCATTTTAAAACTTGTAGAAACCAAATTCACAATGAGTCCACTGAATAGCCCAACAGAACATTGTTCAGTGAATTGGCAAAGGCTGGATAAAGTTCATAGTTTAGACTGAAAACAAAACTTTCATGTTCTGACATTTGATCTCTGACCTAATCTCCTGAAGCAAGCTTTCATTGAGTGCTGCTGCTTTAAGAGTTTCTTAGAGGTGTTCAGATAACCCTGAAAATAAAATAGAATCAAAGCTGTAGAACCAAAACTGTACTGAAAATTTAGAGCATAATTCAACAAACTCATATGTTCTGATACTGCTGATCACACTTTTTATTAATCACCATTTCCTTTCCTCATTCTGCCAGGCACAGGGTTCCTGTTGTTGATTGGATCAGGGGACATTAGCTGGAAAGATAGGTATCTCTATCAGTTTATGGGGGTCACTGGATGCTCTGTGGATGAACAGTTGGATGAATAGATTTGTGGATCTCTAGATTTAGAGATCTAGAGATTGCCCACACCTGAAGCTGTATAAAATGGCTGAAAGTGGTTCTCCATTGACATAAAATGGCTGAAAAAGATCTTTAGCTGCAACAGCAGTTTTCATAGTCTGCTGTTTGAAGTTAACCTATAATCTAAGATAATTAGCTGTCTTCATAGAAGGAGTATATCCAAGGTAATTAGATTAAAATAACACACTGAGGGTTTTGTGAAATGTATGCAATAGGCCCAGGGGAACACAAGCAGATGTAGCTGCTTGTGTAGAGACAATTAGATGAGGTACAGGCTTGAGGAATGCTGGTGGAAATCTCTGTATCTGATTGGTCCAAAGTCTGCTATTCATCATGGGATAGAAAGGAATGGTTTGACCACGCACTCACGTGATTTTAAGACCCCCAGATAACTGGATGAGTAGTTAGATGATAACCAGCTAAAATGAGCTGAGTAACTGGATTTAAACTACATATTTTCCTTTGTTCAATGGAGAAGTCCCTGGACTATCTAGAGGCTCTCTCCTCACTGGGGTAAAACAATGAACACTTTTTTAGATTAGATTACTTACAGTGTGGAAACAGGCCCTTCGGCCCAACAAGTCCACACCGAAGCGCAACCCACCCAGACCCATTCCCCTACATTTACCCCTTCACCTAACACTATGGGCAATTTAGCATGGCCAATCCACCTAACCTGCACATTTTTGGATTGTGGGAGAAAGCCAGAGCACCCGGAGGAAACCCACGCAGTCCAGGGAGAATGTGCAAACTCCACACAGAGAGTCACTTGAGGCGGGAATTGAACCCGGGTCTCTGAGGCAGCAGTGCTAACCACTTTGCCACTGTGCCACCCCCTAATTTTGATGCCTAAAGTGGAGTTGGGTATTCAATGGTTCATTTGATCATTCCATCTCATCACTGGAAAATGTGTGGATTGATAGAATAATAAATAAATAGATAGATTGTTGGATGGGTGATATATGAATGGATAAGACTGGTGGACAGATTACTTGTGAGAAGGGTTGGTAGATGAATAGCTTGGAAGACAGATATCATGCTAATGGATGGATTAATAATATTGAAATTAAAAGAAGAATATAATAGAGTTTTGGGCTGGTTATTAGATGGAGGGATGAATGGATTGGTGAAAAGATAGCTGAATTAATTGGATATGATTAAATTGTGTGGATGAACGATTAGATAAGCCGTAGCAAGTTACGTTTGGCTTTTTTTTGACTTTGGATCTTTCTATATCACTTTCTCTTTGGTCCATGATTTGATAGTTGAGTGGATGGTTACTATAGAATGCACTTTTATTGACCAAAAAATAACATTCAATGAACTTGTGGATATTGGAGGTTGAAAAAAACCCAGAAATGCTGTGGGAGATCAGCAGGTCAAGCAGCATCTGTGGAGCAAAGCAGAGTTAACATTTTGGATCTAGTGTACTTACTTCAATACCTATCTTGTTCTACATTTTCCCAGCAATTTCTGGTTTTGGCCCTATTTCATTGATAGGGGAGGACTTGTGGTGAAATGGGGCGTGCTTCTATTTCTAAATCAGAATTTCCATTCCAGAACCATTCCACAGTATAATGGCCAAAGAAGATACATTCATAATGTGGCTAAACTGATTAACTGTTAGTTTGAAATTACTTTCAACAGATGCAATTGGCAGGTGATAAGGAGTCATTTCTGGTCAGTGATCTGCACAAAGCAATAGCAAACCATTGCAGTATACCTGATGAAGAGTCATTTGACTCAAAACATTGACTCTATTTTTCTCTCCACAGATGCTACCAGATCTGCAGCACTTTCTGTTTTTGTTTTAGATCTCCAGCATCCTCACATTTTCATTGCTTCTTTTGCTCAGGTTGAAAATGTTATTTCAGAACGAACTGTACCATTTTCAAACTTAGTGTAAAATTCTATCCTATTATAGTCAATATTTCCCAAAGGTTTCTTTACAGCAAGTTTATTAATTAGCTCTTTCATGTTAAATCATACTAAATCTAAAATAGCTGAGTCCCTAATTGGTTCTTCAATGCACTGCTTCAGATAATCAACTCATACTTTTTCCAGAAATTCTGTTTTCACTGCATTCATGCTAATTAGGTTTACCCAATCTAAATATAAATTAAAGATCTTATTATTACTCATGTTACATGTACCTCTAACTTCCTAATTCATCCCATGCCCAACATTATTACTACCATTTGCTGGCCAATAAACAACTACCAACAATGTTTGTTGTCAATTGCTGTTTCTTAGCTCTGCCCCATCTGATTCCACATCTTCAATTTCCACCCTCAATATATTACTAATTTCATTCCTTATAAGAGGACTATTCCATCTCTTTTTCCTTTGGCCTGTCCTTCCTAAATGATGAGTATGCCTGGATATTCAATTTCCATCTTTTTGTTGTCATCTAAACACCTCTCCATAATGGCAACTAGGTCATGCCATATATTCCACAATGATACTATTTGCTGTTTGCCTTTTGATTAATCTAAATTCAAATTTTGCTTGCTGCTTTTCTACTTCCTTTCACCGTTTTGCTCCCTTCTAGGTTGAGCTCTTTCTCTGCCCATCTAATTTAAAATCCTCCACCACAGCACTAGCAAATATCCCTGCAAGGATGTTAGTCCTAGCCCTGCTACTCTGACACCTCCCTCCCCTTCCTGGACCTCACCGTCTCCATTAAAGACAACCAACTTGACACTGACATTTTTTACAAACCCACCGACTCCCACAGCTACCTGGATTACACCTCTTCCCACCCTACCTCTTGCAAAAATGCCATCCCGTATTCCCAATTCCTCTGCCTCTGCCGTATCTGCTCCCAGGAGGACCAGTTCCACCACAGAACACACCAGATGGCCTCCTTCTTTAGACCGCAATTTCCCTTCCCACATGGTTAAAGATGCCCTCCAACGCATCTCATCCACATCCCGCACCTCCGCCCTCACACCCCATCCCTCCAACCGTAACAAGGACAGAACGCCCCTCGTGCTCACCTTCCACCCTACCAACCTTCCCATAAACCAAATCATCCGCCGACATTTCCGCCACCTCCAAACAGACCCCACCACCAGGGATATATTTCCCTCCCCACCCATTTCCGCCTTCCGCAAAGACC
>NC_057724.1:40601095-40614096 GCF_004010195.1 Chiloscyllium plagiosum
CTCCTCTAGCTTATCTCTCCACGCTTCAGGCTCTCTGCCTTTATTCCTGATGAAGGGCTTTTGCCCGAAATGTCGATTTTGCTGCTCCTTGGATGCTGCCTGAACTGCTGTGCTCTTCCAGCACCACTAATCCAAAACCTGGTTTCCAGCATCTGCAGTCATTGTTTTACCTAGCCCTGCTACTATGCAACCCATTCTTCTTGTACAGGTCCATTTTCCCCAGAACTCATTCCAACACACAAGAAATCTGAAGTGCTCACTTTTTTGCCAATTCTCCTGCCATGTGGTCAAATGCTCAATCATTCCATTTGTATGTTCAGTGATACCTGTTACCATGAATAATCCTGAGAATACTGCTTTGTCGTCTATTCTTAGATCCTGAAACTCTGCTTTCAGGATCTCATCCATCTTCCTACCTATTGTCATTGGTACTAATGTGTTAACAATGACCTCCCCAGAAGAATGTCCTGCAACAATTCTGTGACATTGTTGATCCTAGCACCAGGGAGGCAATATGTCATCCTGGAGTCACATACAAAAATGCTTCTCTGTTCACCTAATAGATGAATCACTTAATTAGTCTTCCTCTCACACTCTTCTTCCACCCCTGCAGCAAAGCTGTGCCAAGCATGCTACCAAAAATGTGTCTCTGGTTACATTGGTTTGAGGTACCATAGCTGTCATGACTACCTTTTTAAAATTCATTGAAAGGAGCATTGCTGCCTGGATTGGAATATCTTGCCCATTCCCAATTGCTTGTGAGAAGTAGGTGGTGAGCTGCTTTCTTTAACTGATGTAGATGAGATAGTGTAAGTACACCTATAATACTATTAATGAGGGAGTTCTAAGATTTTGAGCCAGCTATAGTAAAATAAAGGAAATATCATTCTAGTCAGAATGATATATAACTTTGAAAGGAGCTTGCAGTTGATGTGTTCCCATATGTCAGCTGCCCTTGTCCTTCTAAGTGGTAGACTTCATAGTTTTGGAAGATGCTGTCGAAGGAGTCTTGGTCAGTTGTTGTACTGGATGTTGTATATGGTACACACTGCTGCCACTGTTTTGTTCATTCATTTATGGGATGTGGGTGTCTCTGGTTGGCCTGCATTTATTGTCTATCCTCGGTTGCCCTTGAGAAGATGGCGGCGTGTTGCCTTCTTGAACTACTGCAGTCCACCTGCTTTGTTTTGACCCACAATGCAATTAGGGAGAATGTGTCAGTGGTGGGGGTATGAATGTTGAAAGAGTTAGATGGGATGCCAATCAAGTAGTCTGTTTTGTCCTGTATTGAATTTCTTGAATTATCCAGGCAAGTGGAGAGTATTCAATCATATTCCTGACTTTTACATGATAGACAAGCTTTTGAGGACAGGATGTGGTACTCACTGCAACATCTGACCTGTTATTACAGCCACGATATTGATATGGCCAGTCTAATTCAGGTCAATGGTAGCTCTCAGGATGTTGATAGTGTTTGATTCAGTGATGGTAATGCCATCGAATGTAAAGGAGCAATGATTGGATTTTCTCATTTTTTGGCACCTAAATGGCATGGAAGTTACTTGCCATTTATCAACCAAAGCCTGGATGTTGTCCAGCTCTTGAATGCAGGGTTCTTTGGTATCTGAGGAGTCATGGTTATTGCTGAACATTGTGCTATCATCAACAAACATCCCCACTTCTGACTTTATGATGGAGGGATGGTCATTGTTGAAGCAGCTGAAGATGATTAGATCTAGAACACTCCCTGAGAAACCTTTGCAGAGATTTCTTGGAACTGAGATGGCTGATTGCAATAATCACAATCATCTTTGTACCTGGCAGGTATTACTCAATCAAGTGGAGAGTTGTCCCTGATTATGATTGACTTCAGTTTGGCTTGGGCTCTGTGATGCTATACTCAAGCAAATGCTACCTTGATGTTAGTTGCCGTCACCATCACTTCCCCTATTAAGTTCAGCTTTATGTCTGTGTTTTGACCAAGGCTGTAATGAGTTTAGGAGCTGAGTTGGCCTCACAGAATCTGCCAGTAAGCAGATTATTATTGACTAAGTGCTGCTAAGTAGTCCATAAGTACCAAAAGTGGCTAAATGATAAAAAATAGTTAGTGATTGAATTCATCGCGAGACTACTTTTACCAGCCTGGTTCTCTTTGATTCCCTGGCAGTACTAATTCACTGTCTGCTTCTAATGTGTGGCGTGACAAGCCCCCTACATGTGATATTTTCAGCCGGGATGTCCTGTTATACTAACCTTTTCAGTGTAAAATAACTGGTTTGTATAATGTACCAGTTACCTACCAATCATTATCTTCCCTATATCCAAGTAAGTATGAAATACTGATGGAGGGTAAAATAAGGTAGAAAAAGAAAGCAGCATCTCCTTGTCCACCTTTCATCAAGCTGTCTCTGGTGACAGAAAGTGGGAGAATGTAGACATTGCAGAAAGAAATGTCTGAAGATGCAAAGTCAAGGTAACTGTATGAATCTGAATGCTGGTGGACAGCCAATCACTAGAAGTAGAAACAGGGAAGTGAAGAGTCAGAGATGGACTAGGTGAAGATGGAAAGTGGAAGCAAAATTGATTAATGTTTCCAATTTCAGACAAGTCCAAACTGCAGCATGGATGACACTATAAGTGTACTTGAGGAAGAATGGTGGGAGGAGGCCTGAGTAAGACTAAACTGTTCTATATGCCCACATAGTGACAGGCAAAACCAGAATCCATGTGGATATCCTTATCTAAACATTTGACCTAGAGAAAATGAGGTGAGTTAAAGGAGAAGTTGTTCAAAGTAAAAACAACTCAACCAGACATGGAAGGGTCATAGTGGTTGGGAACTGTTCAGTTTGTATTTCAAATAAGAAGCAGAGAGCTTTCTGACCATCCTGATGGGGGATGGTACATCCATGATGAAGGGAAGGTGTCTAGAGCCACATAATTGGAAATCGTGGAACAACATAAAACGTTAGAATTGCAATTGCAGGTGGGAAGAGACCAAAATTGGGAGCACAAAATCAAATCAAGACAGAAAAAAAATGAGTTCAGTGTGGTAGAGACAAACTGAAAAAATGGCTCTGCCTGGGCAGTCTGCTGTACTGAGTTGGGGCACTAGGAGGCAGGAAACTGTGGAGGTGAAGTCTTCATAGAGGAGAGGAGATGAAGTCAGTGACAGTCTGGAAATAACAGTTTAATGTTTAGTGGTGAGGCCGTGATCAGGGGGGATACAGGAGGAAGTGCCTAAGCGTGCTAGACAACAACAGCACCCACCCTTCTCAGCACATTTCATCATAATCAAAAAATTGATAGCTTGTGAATAATGAGCAAAGCTTGCGCATTACAACTTTTCATTTGAGATATCTGAAGAGACTGCTCATGTCTAAACTAGATGTCATTTAACTAGGTTTAAGTGAAAATGATATACAGCACATCTTTTAGCAGGGCAAGTAAACATGTATTTACAAACAGGAAAAGCTACCTACAATTGTGTGTAATCTATGTGACCTCAGTATGTTTTTTCTTCCTCTGCTCCCATTATGCCTAAGTGCAGTTCTGACCTCCACAGCTTGGGGGGAGGGGGGGGTGAAATCTGATTTGTATTTGGCTCTGTTGGAATGGAAAAATTGAGTTGTCATCTTCAGGTGTTTTTAGGCCTGGGGGACTCCAGTATACTGAGTCCCCTGTCCAAATGTTGAATCACTTACCTTGGCTTGATATTCTGTGTATGACTCCTTCTTTCTCTGGGTGCTGTTGCATCATACTGTCTCTCTGAGAGGAAGGAGCATCAGAGTGATATCAAGCTCTCTTGTCTTCCTTTCACATTGCCACTGATGTTAAGCATCTGTGACTAGAACAAAGGAATGCAGGTGTCCGCACATAACCAGCAGGCACTGCATGTGCTTGTCCTGGCTGACAACGGTGTTTACCAACCTGCCCAAGGAGTCTCCCATACACGTGCTTCTAATAGTATTGGTTGACTGTTCTGACCTTTGATTCAATTTACTGACTGTCTCTATCAAATTTATCTACTGTTCCTATCTGTGCAACAAAGTCATTAGTGGACAAAATTATGTGATCATCCACTGTGTGCAGCTGAACAGATGCTTGATCTCTGATCATCATCTGACTACCTGAGACCTGGGGCAATTCTTCCTCAACAGCTGTGGAGACACTTAAATGCTTTGCTCATAAGAGTTTGCTTCTGAACCTAACCTAGAAAGTACATCCACTGAGATAAAAATCTCTGAACTGGAGAACACCTTGCTAGTGCACCCCTTCTGGGTCAATGGCTTCTTCCTCAGAATTAAAATTAAGGCTCTCAGGTGCTGGCCTCTTACAGTCAGAGAATCACAGAGATGTACAGCACAGAAACAGACCCATCAGTCTATCTCATCCATGCCAACCAGATATCCTAACCTCATCTAGTCCCATTTGCCAGCACTTGGCCAATATCCCTCTAAACCTTTCCTACTCATATACTCATCCAGATGCCTTTTTAAATGTTGTAATTGTGCCAGCTTCCACCATTTCCTCTAACAGCTCATTCAATACATACACCATTCTCTGCGTGACAAAGTTACCCTTAGGTCCCTTTTAAATTTTTCTCCTCTCTCCCTAAACCTATGCCCTCTAGTTCTGGACTCCCCCATCCCAAGGAGAATACCCTGTCGATTTACCCTATCCATGACCTTCATGAATTTATAAACCTCCAACACTCCAGGGAAAACAGCCCCAGTCTGTTCAGCCTCTCCCTGTAGCTCAAATCCTCCTACCCTGGCAACATCCTTGTAAATCTTTTCTAAACCCTTTCAAGTTTCACAACATACTTCCAATAGGAGGAGACCATAATTGCACACAATATTTCAAAAGTGGCCTCACCAATGACCAGTACAGGTGCAACATGACCTCCCAGCTCCTATACTCAATGTTCTGTCCAATAAAGGAAAGCATACTAAATGCCTCCTTCACTATCCTATCTACCTATGACTCTACTTTCAAGGAACAATGAACCTGCGCTCCAAGATCTCTTTGTTCAGCAACACTCCCCAGGATGTTATAATTAGGTATATGAGTCCTCCTCTGATTTGACTTTATAAAATGCAGCACCTCACATTCATCTAAATTAACCTCCATGTGCCAGTCCTCAACCCATTGGCCCATCTGATCAAGATCCTGTGGTACTCTGAGGTAACTTGCTTTGCTGTCCACTACACCTCCAATGTTGGTGTCATCTGCAAACTTACTAACTATACCTCCTACATTCACACCCAAATCAGTTCACAGAGTTTTTCCATGTGTAGTTAGTGCCTTAATAGAAGACAGAGATTATTTACCTAAGAGGGATAAAAGCATGTGCAGATTAAGGATGTGTTACATTGGTGGTAGTAATGGCTGGTAATGCAGCATAGCACAATGAACTTTACTGATTTGTTTGACTATTGATATCTCCCCAGTTCCAGATGACTACACAGGCTGTTCTTCAACTGGTTGTAGAATATTCTTGAATATAAGTTTGTTTGCTGAGCTGGAAGATTCATTTTCAGATGTTTTGTCACCATACTAGGTAACAGGCATTCTTTTAAAAAAAACCTGTATGAGTAATAGTTCCTGAAGTGTAATGGAAATTTGTTTGCAATGGGACAACATTTACAGTCGCAGAGTAAATATTAAAATGCATTCATCTTCCAGTTAGAAGGATCCAGAATTTGTTTTATTTCTTGGCTTAAGGGAAACACCCATAGCTTGGAAAGCTATTTGGTTTCAGTTTGTCAAGGACTTGGTGGAAGTTATATTGTGAATACATTCTTCTGAATAAAGGAGATAATTTAGAATTGTTAGGAAATAGGTTGCCTCGATGTTTTGAGTTTAGTTTAAAAAATTTCAGACCAGAAGTACTTGGTTAGAAACCAGGAGTTGTTTGAAACTCAAAGTCTAAACTCAGTTGAATGAATACTCAAGGAAGATGCTATCAAACTCTCAAGACTGGGAATGGAAAGCCACAGTTTGGTCAAACCTAATAAATGTGATGCAGAATAGAATTATCTAATGTTTGGTTATTCTAAAAGGTTGCTGTGGGAAAGATGGAATATTATATTTTATCATGTGCTTCAAAATATTTAAAATTTGGTTATATTTAAATGGTTTGGTTTACTCTATTTTATCATATTTTCTTTTACATTCATGTTGCCTGGCTGGCACATAACACTGGTGAATTGGCAATGGTGCAGGGGTGGGAGGTGATGATTGTGGGCATCCTGTGAAGGTTTGTAGGTCCATGCTCTATAAAATCACTGCCACTCCCCTTGGGTAGTAGTTCAGCAATCTTATTAAACTGTTGGAGGATAAATTGCTGCAAATCTCTGTACACTGTCACCCACAGTCATGGTGGCAACAATCTGCGCTCTCTTGTCAACTTGATGTCCCATATAAGCTTTGATTGCATTTGCTTATGCCACAACATGAACAGAATCACTTCCAGGATATGTGCAGGTAACAGTGTCAGGAGCTGTTTAAGGTGAAAGATGTCTGCTTTCTTGTCTTTATCAAGCTGAGTGTGCATGTACACAGCTGGCTTGATGCCTTTGTGGTTGGTGACAGGAGTTACAATGAGTGGCTGCACCTTAACTCATTTCAATCATTACAAAATGGGTTCTAAGTCGAATATTTCAATAATTTGTCATCTTTTTGTCACACTACAGTACAATTGCTAATGATTTGTTGTGCTGTGTATCTCAAGTACAGAGTTTGGATACATTGTTTAAGGCTGTTATAACACTCTCTGTTTGAAATTATTCTTGTTTGGTTTGGATTTTTATCCTTCAAAAATTAGAGAGAAAAAACATCTGTCACATGTTGTTTACAGTTCAAGTGGGGCATTGCCTAAAGCTATCTTTAAAGGTTCTGGTGAGAAAGCTACACAAAAGAAATTCAAGATGGCAGCAGAGTAGCAGGGCTGCATGCGGGCTGTTGTCCAGGGTTTAACTACTCGCGTATGTTTTTTTTTTCTTTTTCTTTTTATCTCTGCTCTTTCTCTTTCACTTTTTAAATTTCATTTTTCTTTTCTTTGGAGCCTTTTGCAGTGGGTTAGTTGACAAAGTTGGCTTGATAGTGAGAGTGAGCGGTAGCAATGGCAGCAGGAATGTCCTCCCAGCATTCGTGGCTGGTGACAGCAGTGGGGGCAAAGCACCTCCAGTGATTGCAGGCGGCATTGGAATTTTCAAGATGGTAGCACTGGCAAGGCTACATCTCAAAGGGCGACCGGAGTGGGGCTCTTGGTGAGACTGCGGCTGCGGCCTGGTCTGGCAGCAGAGCCAGGAATTCCTGGTTGCAATAGGCTCAGAGTGGGGACCCCTGGCATTGGTGGGGCACTGGCTGCGATGGTTGCAGCATGGTATGCTTGGAGCGGGGACTCCTGGAGTCACTGAGGTAGCAGCAGAGCTGGAAACTCATGTTTGTGGGGCAAATGTGGGTTTTGGCATTGAACCTGGCATTGGTATCGATAGTGGCATTGTTGAGGTGGGTGCAGCAGTGAAGAGATGGTACCAAAATAGTGGCAACTCCTACGTTAGGGTATTATCCCATCCATTGTATTTTAGCTGAGATATTAGCTTTTTTAAAATTGTCTCAATCACTTGAATGTCCTTTTCTTCCACATTTGATGAGAAAGGAAAGAGCTATTCATACTTCCAGGGAAAGCATTGTGCATAAATTCTGTTTAGCCTTATGGAAATGAATTGAATTTCAGCTGTCTTTTGTGTCCTTCATGAAATAAGTACGGTCTGTTTCCTCCAGCTGGCAAATCACAATTAAATCCACAAGAGAAATCAGGCAACATTTGGGAGCCATGTCTAAGTGCTCCTTTGTGTCAGTTTTTAAAAGGAGATTGCCATGTGTTATAAAATCTATAAAATTTTAACTACACATTTCTGACACAAGTAATACTTGATCTAAAAGGTCTGGCCAAAGAAGAATGCCAATTTCTTCAGGATAGAAGATAAAAGAATATTAGCTATGGCTGAAAAAATACACACAATAAATAATTAATGGGTTTAATTGTAAGTTATTGATATATTTATGTTGCAGTGAAAGATTTCTCCATTCCCTGTCAATTATGTGATGTAGGATCTCCTCCACTGAGATTAAAATAATGAGTCATCTTGAGATTTCTTGCAGATAGGTATGGATTCCAAAACTAAAGCAGTAGCTCTTTCATTGACAGTTTGTGTCTTTTGTCCCTTTTGCTTATCTTTGAAGTGACCACATTGACTGATCTCTTTGTGACTAGCTTTATCAGATATTTTGTGATTATTCAACTCCACAAGACCTATCCAAGTGTTGCTGTTGCTATGGGAATACAAAATGGAAAGAGCCTGCAATATTTCAGAAACTGGTGTTACCATGGAGATGGAATCAATAGACCTATTGGATTGTGTGAAAAGTCTGAATCCACTATAAATGTAATGAGCAGTGTTCCTTCAGTTAAAGGATTTTCACTTTTGAGAATTTCTGTCAGAAAACAAGGCCCTGATTTAATCCTTACACTGTCAGTCCCATGCTCATTTCTTGCCTCAAGTTAAAATTGGAACATTAGTAGCAGAAATTCTCAGCAGTGCACAGAAATTTTAAAGCATAAACTTACATCTTTTGCTGTGCAAAGGGAATTGTTTGTTAAGCAAAAGTTAAGTTATTCCATTGACTGGCAAAGAAAACTTCAACACAGAGACACTTTGCTGTCTGAAAAATTGAAACTCATTAAAAATGTATTTTTTGAGAAGTTTAGTCAACTGCAGGATAATCTATACAAGAATAACTGGTAATAAATATGTGAAGAAACAGCAACTTTCATAATTACATTTGATCAACTACAATCCATTAAAAGCAAAGAAATCTGTGATTAAAGATGTCTGTTTCCAATTCTACTTCATTCTACTCTGTCTAGACCTATCATGATTTGAACACCTCTATCAAATTTCCTCTCAACTTTATCTTCTCAAGGAGCTTTTGAGGCACAGTGGATAGCAACCGTACTTCTGAACCAAAGCTTCATATTTGTATTCCAATCTAGAATATTATGACCATAGAAGTTGTGTTCATAACTTGGCCAAATAGTATGATTATTAATCTGTAAATCCTTCTAATGCCTCGAGGGCAATCTTATTAAACAATTATCTGAATGCAAATACCGGTTTTAGAAGAACATTCAATTGAGTGTTAATAGATTGTGTAGGACTATTACCAAAAATGAAAGCAGGTAATCAGTATACCCTTACGATTATGGATATGACAATATGATTTGCAAAAGCTTTTGATTTAAGTACAATGGTAGAAGGATACTACTAGGGAAAAGGTAACTCAATTTTTTACTCGTTATGAATTAACATTTGAGATATAAGCTGCTCAATATTCTAACCATACACCTCAAGTTTTCCAGCAAATCATTAGCAGTTTTGATATAAAACAAATAAGATCCACCACATATCATCTGTAAGTACAGGGACCTTTGGAAAGATGCCATCAGTCTTAAAACCATGTCATGAATACGCACAGGATTGGGACAATCTTACTGTTTGCTACCAGAGATTTCTCAAATTATTCTACTTTATTTGAATTGATTTATGGTCATGAGATTAGAGCTCCATTAAAATTGAGTAGGGAAACTTTGTAGAATCAAAAAGATGGATCCTCAACTTTGGATTACATATCAATGTTTCTTGAAAGATTCACAAGGGCATGTAAGGTAGCACAAGAAGATCTGAAAGTTTCAACAAAAAAGGGAAAGAATTGGCAGATAAATATTCAAAAACTAGAATATTTTCGAGTGGGAGACAAAGTATTGGTATTATTGTCTTTGCAAGGTGAACCTCTGAAAGCAAAATTCATAGTCCATGTAAAGTGATTAGAAGGTTTAGCAAAGTGCTTTATCAGATAAATACTCCTGATTGTAGGAACAAGTACCTGTTATGTCATGTACACATGTTGCAAAGGAATCATCATAGTGAAGATGATACTGAGGAACAAGTATGAGGAAGATGACAAAGACAATAAGAGTGATGTAGAATTGGAGGCAGTGAACTTCGCCGAGTGAACTTTGACATTTTAACTAGCTAACACAGAAATACTGGGAACGTTAGACACTCTATTCTATTATTTAAATTAAGGATAATGGGATGATCTTGAGATTACTGAAAAAGTATAATGTAATCTGTAGAGATTTGCCTGAATGCATTACATAAAATAGGCACAGTTTGGATGTAGGAGGGTCAGTGCCAATAAAAAAGCATTGTTATTGGTTTGGTACAGAAACATAAGATCAAGTGGAAACAAAAATTCAATGCATCAACATGGAACGTAGAACATTACAGCCCAGTACAGGCCCTTCAGGCCATGATGTTGTGCTGAGCATTTATCTTAAACTAAGATCTACCTAACCTACACAGCCCTCAATTTATTGCCATCCATGTGCTTGTTCAGTAGTCGTTTAAAGCTCTCTAATATGTCTGACTCTACTACCACCGTTGGCAATGCACTCCATGCACCCAACACTCTCTCAATAAAGAACCTACTTCTGACATCTCCAATATACCTTCCTCCAATCACCTTAAAATTATGACCCCTCGTGACAGCCATTTCTGTCCTAGCAAAAAATCTCTGGCTATCTATTCTATCTTTGCCTCTCATTACCTTTGTTACGACATGAGGTAAACCCTCCTGCTAATTTAAACCAGCAACAGAGAAAAGATTTATCCCATGCAGTAATCTGTGAAAATTCAAGAGGCCAAGAACTATTTAAAGTAAAAATTAACAACTTTATTTCTTAATGTATAACAGAATAAATAACCAACAACTATTTATATCGCCTTCCTCTAACATGTTTTTTACTTTCCTTTCTATAACACTAGTCCGATAAAACTCCCAATTGTGATTTATCAAAATTTCCAATTATCAAAAACCAGCCAGGTGTTGAATCTTCTCTTTATATCTTCCTCAGTCTTCTTTTCTTCTTCTTTGGGATTCCTGTTTCACAGGTTACTGATTGATAAAGGTACCTTCAAGAGAGCTATTTTCCGGCAGTCTGCAGATACTGTTGGCTTGGCAGTTCTCCCAATTGTTCAATTTTCTCTGGTCTTATAACCCCAAAGCATCAGATTGTGTCACTGGCTTTTAAGATTGTCAATATACTAAATTCAAACTTGATTGGAGTTTGGTATTTTTTGGGGTATAATTTAAACTTATTGGCTTAATTCAAATCTGTTTTATCATGTCCAGGCAACCAGCTACCATAGCTACTGGACCAAAAGGTTATATTGTATCTTGTTCATCTCACTTGATGCTATCAGGTAGTTCTGCTAACTTTTAACTCTCTTAAAGATACAGTACACCCATATCTTCACACCTTGTACATCTCTATCAAGTCACCTCACTTCCTTCTTCTCTCCATTGTGAAAAGCCCTAGCTTGTTCAACCTCTCTTCATAAGATATGCCCTCCGATCCAGGCAGCATCCTGGTAAATCTCCTCTGCACCATCTCTAAAGCATCTACATCCTTCCTATAATGAGGCAACCAGAACTGGACATAAAACTCTAAGTATGGTCTAACCAGGGATTTATAGAGCTGCAGCAAAACCTCACAGCTCTTAAACTCAATGCTAGAAAATCACTTGATAGAACATATTTAAAACAGCGGGAGATCACTGATGGTGTTAATTCCTAAACAGGAAAGATCAACCAGATTCTGAATAGATTATAGAAAGATGAATGTGTCATGAAAACTGTTCCATTCCTAATTCTGCAACTGGAAGGCTATATTGATGGGGTAGCCATATCACATACCTTTCTTTAATTTTTCTATTGAAGGGATGTCATTAACATCAACAGCTAAAGAAGTATTTGCTTTGTTACACCAAATGTGTTAAACCAGTATTGAGTCATTACATTTGGGTTAAAGAAACCCCCAGACCTATTCCTGGAGTTTATGAATCAAATTGCAGCTAAGCTCCATAACTGTATTGTTTATTTCAATTTTGTGTCTTATAGTAACACATGGAAATGGATGTAAAAGGCAAGTGATAGGCCTGTTTAAAAAAAATTACAGTTGGCTGACTTAGTAACAAAGTTAAAATCCTACTGGACTATGGGACTGCATTCTCATTAGATGGAGATTACTGATAGTAGTTTAGCCTGATGGTCACCACAGGCGAGAGGAAAGGTTGAGGAGAGATCTTCTTAATGGTAATCTCAACTAGTTAGGAAATTGAACCCATATTGTTGGCATCACTCTGTATTGCCAGTAATATATTTATCCAAAAGTGAATTCTGGAAAGTGGGTAACTTACATAGGACTGGTGTTTCTTGTCTTCTCTAGGATCCCCTGAGGGGACTTGACCAGGTGGATGTTGAAAGGATGTTTCCTCTTGTGGGTGAATCTTCTTGGGGTCATTGTTAATAAGTAAAAAATAGCCCATTTCAGATAGATGAGGAACTTACCTTTCTCTGAGTGTTGGGAATCTTTGGGATTTTTCCTCAAAAAGCAGTGGATGCCGAATCTTTAAATATTTTTAAGGCAAAGGTAGATTACCAAGAAGATGAAAGATTATTAGGGATGTGCAGGTTTTGGGTTGAGGTGAAAATCAGATCAGCCATGATCTTATTGAATAACGGAGCAGACTTGAAGGAAGGAAAGGTCTACTCTTGTTCCTTGTTCATACGTTATTTAGTTGCACTAGAATATATTTATTTGTAATAACTAGTAATTATTGTTCATTAAAAACACCTTGTGCAAACTTTCTGGGTAACTTATGCATAAAAAGATGACAAATTTGGGAATTTGATAAAGTCTTTGCCTTTTGTGATGACTCTGGGAATAGTGGCATTTAATTTCCAGTGTGCTATCCTAATGAGGTGTGACTGTGGCAAGTGGTCACATTAAAGATTAAGCCAATGCAATAATACTAGAAATCACGGAATCCCTTAAGAAGAAGGTTACTCCTTCCATTAGAATAATG
>NC_057724.1:40614596-40670657 GCF_004010195.1 Chiloscyllium plagiosum
GAGCCGGGCCCGCGTATTGCAACCCGGTAGGCCCATTCTACCTTTACGTGGCCTGATCCAGCCTCCAGGTTTAAAAGTTGTGGGAGCCACTGTTCGAGGAACGCTGTAAGCTGGTCTTCCTCTTCCCGTTTGGGAAGGCCCAGCAAACGAATATTTTTTCGACGACCTCAATTATCGAGGTCGTCAATGTGATTCCCTAAGGTCCGGACTCGCTGTTCGAGAGTCCGGACCCGATCCACAGCCGATTGTGCTGCAGTTTCGGAGGTCGCGGCCTTTAGCTCCGGCCCTCCGACTCGGCGCTCGATTTCCTTAATGTCTCGATCGTGCTTTTGCAGCGCAGCCGAGAGTGAGTCCCATCGGCTTTGGGACTCTTCAATAAAAGTGTCGATCTTCGCATCCAGTTTAGAGATGATTTCCACGAGGCTCGCCACCGTAGGTAAGTCCCCCGAGGTGGCTGTGGACGCCTCTGCTACAGCTGGAGACGGTGGGGGAGGGGTTCCTGCTTGCTGAGAGCTGCGGGCTCCCTTCCCTTTAGTCATTTTTACTGAAGATTAGATTGTTTAAATTTAATACTAAGCAACTAATTAAATTAAACAGCTATTTTAAACGATTTGGTGAGTGTGGTGGGGGTGGGTGACCCACTTTTCCCAAGCCTTGGGAGGAGCATTGTGGACTCAGACTTGCTGGATCACCGCCATCTTGGATCCCCCAGGATCTTAAATTTAAACAAAATTAATTACATAGATATTTAGGTAAAGGTGACATGCATTGTTTAGGTAAATATGTTTAGTAAATACAGCAGTAAATAAATACCTTTAAAAAAGATTCAAAATGTTCAACTTAATGAAATTCAATTATTAAAAAAAAGCAAGGAAGGCTTCTGCAGCAAGTTAATGGTTGCATTAATTTACAAACAAGAGGCTTGTAGCATACAATAGTCATAAAACAGAGGATTAGAAGAGTTTTACAAGCCACTTGAGGGTTATCACAAAGTTGATAATAGTAATAAAAAATTAGAATTTGAGCATATTAGCAAGAAAATAAAAAACAGATTGAAAGAGCTTTTACAAGTGTATAAAAGGAAGGAGAGTAAGTATGCTAATTTTAATTCCTCTGAGGCAGAGACAGAGAGACAGGTGACATTATTACAAGGATTGTATAATTGACATAGACATTGAACAAATATGCTCTGTTAATGGCCCTGACCCTCCTACATCCACATTATGCCTATCTTATGTAACACATCCAGGTAAATCTCTATAGGTTACATTTTAAAGTAACAGATACAAGTATATAGTATAAATAGGTAGCTAAAAAGCTGATAAAACTGAGGAAATTAAGATGATTACTATCAACAGAAAGAGTTATTCCAATAAGACAGGGACAAGAAGTGAACAGATCCTAAGAGCTGATAACCTACTGTTCACCATGACTACACTTTAGAGTTCTAAAAGAGATAGTTGCAGAGAAAGTGACTGTGTTATTTTGACGTACCACCCTCTGTGTGATAAGGTTGCCCCTTAGGTCTCTTTTATATCTTTCCCCTCTCACCCTAAAACTATGCCCTCTAGTTCTGGACTCCCTGACCCCAGGGAAAAGACTTTGTCTATTTATCCTATCCATGCCCTCATAATTTTGTAAACCTCTATAAGGTCACCCTTCAGCCTCTGATGCTCCAGAGAAAACAGCCCCAGCCTCAGAGCCTGTTCAGCCTCTCCCTGTAGCTTAGATCCTCCAAACCTGGCAACATCCTTGGAAATCTTTTCTGAATCCTTTCAAGTTTCACAACATCTTTCCGATAGGAAGGAGACCAGAATTGCATGCAATATTCCAATAGTGGCCTGACCAATGTCCTGTACAGCCGCAACATGACCTCCCAACTTCTGTACTTAATACTCTGACCAATAAAGGAAAGTATACCAAACGCCTTCTTCAATAACCTATCTACCTGCGACTCCACTTTCAAGGAGCTATGAACCTGCACTCTAAGGTCTCTTTGGTCAGCAACACTTCCCAGGACCTTACCATTAAGTGTATAAGTCCTGCTAAGATTTGCTTTCCCAGTTGAGTAGATTGGGCTTGTACTCATTTGAATATAAATAAAAATGAAAAATGACCTTATTGAAACATACAAGATTCTTAGGGGGACTACACAAGGGAGATGTGGAAAGGTTGTTTCTCCTTGTGGTAGAATCTAGGACTAGAGGGCATATGGAACCACACATTTGTAGCAGAGATGAGGAGGAATTTCTTCTCTCAAAGTGGGATGAATCTGTGGGTTAGGCTGTCATGGCTGTATTGTTAAATATGTTCAAAACTTAGATAGACATCTTTGTAATCAATAAGAGAATCAAAGGTTATGGGAAAATGCAAGAAAGTCAAGTTGAGAATTATCAGATCAGCCATAATCTCATTGAATGGCAGAGCAGACTTAATTGGCTAACTGGCCCATTTCTACTTCTACATCTTGTGGTCTTTAATTTATTGCAAGAGAAACTGAATTTTTAAAAAAAGGGAAATTAGTCTTCAGTTATGAAGGGTGTTGAACATACAACTTCTGGAATATGTATAGGTACTTGTTTTCTTATGTATGAAATGATATAAATTAATTGGAAGCTGTTTACAGAAGGTTTACCAAACTAAAATAGATAAAGAAAATGCTGTAGAAACTCAGCAGGCCTGACAGCATCACTAGTGCGTTTCTGTTTTAACTCCAAAATCTCTTTGCATTTCAAAGCAGAGTCTTGACATTTGAAACATTACTTCTGTTTTTCTCTCCAGAAGCAGTGCTAACCACTGTGCCACCGTGCCGCCCACTTGTTTTCTTATGTATGAAATGATATAAATGAATTGGAAGCTGTTTACAGAAGGTTTACCAAACTAAAATAGATAAAGAAAATGCTGTAGTAACTCAGCAGGCCTGACAGCATCAGTAGTGCGTTTCTGTTTTAACTCCAAAATCTCTTTGCATTTCAAAGCAGAGTCTTGACATTTGAAACATTACTTCTGTTTTTCTCTCCAGAGATGGTGCCAGACTTGTGGAGATTCTCCAGAATTTTCCGTTTTTAGTTCAGGTATCCAACATCTACATTATTTTGCTTTTACTCAACTAATACCTGGAATGGGTGAATAGTCGAATTAGGCAAATTAGATAGACTAGGCAAGTAGGTGCTAGAGTTCAGAAGAGTAGGAGGAGACTTGGTTGAAATACATAAGGTCCTTAGGGGTCTTGATCAGGTGGATATAACCTGGATGTTTCCACTTGTGGGAGAACCTAGAACTAGTGGTCACTATTTAAAGCAATGATGAGCAGAAATGTTTTCTTACAGAGATTATGAGTCTTTGGTACTCCTTCATAAAAGGTAATAAAGTAAATTCTTGGATATTTTTAAGGCAGACATGGCTGGATTTTTGATTCTTGGTGAAGGATTATCAGAGGTCGGCAGGAATGTGGAGTAATCAGATCAGCCATGATCCTATTGAATGGCACAGTCGGTTGGAGGGTCTCAGTGGCCTAATCCTAGTGCTAATTTGTATGTTTGTATTCTGAATGGGTTTGGTAGATATGAGGAGGTTGCTTCCCTCATTGAAGAATCTAGATCAGGTGTGTGTTGCACCAGGATAAGAGGCTGAGCATTTAAGACTGAGGCGAGAACTTTATCGCTATAAGCGTCATCAAATATTGTAATTAGCTACTCGAGAGGATGTACATAAGCTAATGCTAAATATATTTAAATCAGAGAAAGACATATTTTTAGTATGCCAACTCATGAAGGGATATGGGGAGCAGACAGGAAAGTGAACTTGAATATCAGCTATGATCAAGCACATTCTTACATTCTTGTATGTTCTTATGTTTAAATTGAAAATGAAGTAAAATTTAAATTGGTTTGAAATTACTTCACTTTTTTTTCTTCTATATGTTTTTTTTACTGCAGGTTGCAGGTAGTAAAAGGCAATATCATTGGCGCATATCAAGAAGATTCCTGCAGCATGTCCTGTTGTGGCCAAGTGAGGTCATTGGCCCTATCTCCATGCATACTGTGGTCATATTACATTTGGCATAATTCCTTTGCAGGAAAAGATCAGTTGGGAATGGGTGACAGCTGGTTGGAGGAGAGCAGCAGTGAGCATTTTATCCTAATTGGCTTCAACATAAGTTTTACACTGCATGTACTGTGAACCCCAGCACCAGGTGGCACAAGTTGCACCCTGTTACAACCCGACATCATGGAAGCGAAGGAAGGAAATGATGCTGATGGATGCTGATGCAAGTGTGAAAAATGGGGGCAAGCATGAAAAATAAGAGATTGTTATTTAAAGGGATTACAGCAGATAGGCAGTGCCAAATGTTTCAAGAATACAACGACAAACTGCCAAAGTTATTCATCACAGTCTGGCATAAAATTAAAATTGGAAACATGGCCAGGTCATGGCTAACAAGAGAAATTAAGGATAGTGTTAAATCCATGGAAGAGGTATACAATTGGCCAAAAAGATCAACAGAGTCCACACCGACCCGCCGAAGCGAAACCCACCCATACCCCTACATTTACCCCTTACCTAACACTACGGGCAATTTAGCATGGCCAATTCACCTGACCCTGCACATCTTTGTGATGTGGGAGGAAACCGGAGCACCCGGAGGAAACCCACGCAGACACGGGGAGAACGTGCAAACTCCACACAGTCAGTCGCCTGAGTCGGGAATTGAACCCGGGTCTCTGGCGCTGTGAGGCAGCAGTGCTAACCACTGTGCCACCGTGCCGCCCACTATTCTATTTTTCTCCTCTTAGTCTCTTTGCTACTTTTTGCTGAAATATAAACTGCTCCCAATCTGCAGGTCTGTTGATCTTTTTGGCCAATTGTATACCTCTTCCATGGATTTAACACTATCCTTAATTTCTCTTGTTAGTGGATAGGTACATGAATTACAAAAGGTTAGTAAAGACAAATACAGGTCTCCTACTATCAGATACAGGAAATTTATAACTGGAATAAAAAGATAGCAGACTAATTAGAAACGTACTTTGTTTCTGTCTATAAAAAGGAAAGCACAAATAACTTTTCAAAAATATGGGAGAAATAACAGGGTCCAATGGAAAGGAGGAATTAAAATAAATTAGGGAACTGGTGTTGAGGAAACTAATAGAATTAAAAGCAGATATATCTCCAAGGCCTCATTCCAGACTACCTGAGGAAGTGGCCCTAGAAATGGACGATTATATAGATAATTAATAATTTATAGCTTCAAAAGTCATTTTATTGAATTGATAAAGTTAAAGATAATGGTTATTTGCTTGATGTAAACAAGAATAAGATTTTTCTAATCTATACTTCAGTAAGAATAAGGGTAGAATAAAAGAAAGATTCTGTATTCCATTTAGTTATGTCCAGGAGCTGAGACGCATGAGTTGCACATTCTGCAGTATGTGGGATATCTTAGGTATTCTTGGTGGTTTGGGTGACCATATGTGTAGGAAATGACACCAACTGGAGCAACTCAAACTCTGGAATGGGTGACCACCAGCCAGAAGGATGAGACCAGGCAGGTAGTGAGGAATCCACCAAGTATAGGCTATATTTTGGTTTTGATAAACAGTGAGAGTATTGGCTTCTTGTGGAGACCAGCCAGAGCTGAAGACTTCGTACTTTGGATAGTAAGGGAAGTAACATTGCAGGCCCTGAAGTAATTTTCGGCTATAGTTGAGGTGCCAGAAGACTGGAGGTCTGCTAACTTTCTCCTATTATTTAGAAAAGGAAAGGGTAGACCAGGAAATTGCAGGTCAGTCATTCTAAATTTGGGGGTGGGGAGAATTCTGATAGATTGTACCTGAACTTCGGGTGTCATATTAATCAGGGATGGCCAGCATAGATTAGTAAAGGTCATGTTTGACAAATGTACTCTAATTTCTGAGAAGGGAACCTGGATTATTGATGTGGGTTATGCATTTGATGTTCCCAATTAGACTCTAGTAAGACCTTTGGTAAGGTCCCTCTGAAGAGCCCATGACCTCCAAGAAAGAATGGCACCTTGGATACAAAAATTGCCTGAGATTCTAAAAGCAAAGAGTGATGGTATAGGAATGTTTCTGTAAATGTAAGTATTCCTGGTAGAGTTCTGCAGGGCTGGATGTTGGGGCCCTTGCTGTTTATGGTGATTATGAATGATTTAGAGGTTAATAATGGCATACATCAACTTCCACCTTCCAGATTGCCTTGATCTATAACAATTGATCTAACATTTTAAGAGGTCCATGGCAGACAGTATCTCCTGACCCTATAGTCATCTGGATAACAAGGACACCTACCTCAGACTCCTATTTATTGACACACATTCCCCTCCCTTCCAGTGACAACCTTCCACAAGGATCGTTCCCACTGGGACACCCAGACCTTTGCTTCTTCATACCCAACAGCCTCCCACAGCCCCATGGCACTTGCTCCTGCAACCGTAAACTGCACCTGCCCATTTACTTTCTCCCTCCTCACTATCCAAGGGCCCGAATACACCTTCCATGTGAAGCAGAACTTTACTTGCACTTCACTCAAACTAGGAGAAAGTGAGCCTTTACTCAGTCTAGTCTACTGCATTCCCTGCTCAAAATTCACTCCTCTACATTGGGGAAACAAAGTGTAGTCTGGATGACCCCTTCGCAGAACATCTATGTTCTGTCTGCAAAAAAGACTCTGAGCTTTCATCTGCCTGCCACTTCAACACTGCACCATGTTACCTGACCAACATCTCTGTTTCAGGCTTGCTGCAATGTTCCAGTGAAGCTCAGAGCAAACTGGAAGAACAGCACCCCATTTGCTGCTTGGAAACTCTACAGCCTTCTGGACTCAATATTGAGTTTAACAATTTTAGGACTTGAGGCACCTTCTCCCATGTCCTTACCTAACCATCACACACCAGGCCTTGTTATCACATGGTCTGCTATTACACACTATCCATTGTTAGTAACTAATTGTCCCCTTTAGAAAGTATTCATTCTTCTAGGCTCATCTTTATCCACTCCAATGCCTGTCCAACTGCTCTTTTCTCTCTTTGGGCTCTATCTCCACCTATCTATCATTACTCCTTAGCCTCTCCCCCCCACCACCCATCTTCTGCATAAAAAACAATGTTTTCCTAGCTATCAGCAGCTCTGAGGAAGTGTCATCAGACTCAAAACATTAACTCTGATTTCTCTTCACAGATGCTGCCAAATCTACTGATCTTTTCCAGCAATGTCTGTGTTTGTTCTTATGTGCTGATTTTAGCTCTGCCTTCAACACCATAATTCCAATGAACCCCATCTCCAAATTCTGAGACCCACGACTCTGCTCCCCACCTCTGCAACTGGATCCTTGACTTCCTTACCCACTGACCACAATCAGTAATGATAGGCAAGAGTAATTCCTTCATGATAATCCTAAACACTGGTGCCGGCAAGACAATGTGCTCAGCTCCTTGCAATACACCTTATACACTCACAACTGTGTGGCCAAATTCAGCTCTAACTCTATTTACAAATTTGCTGATGACACCATTGTAGTAGGTCAGATCTCTAACAACAATGAGGCAGAGTACAGAAAAGAGATAGAGAGTTTAGTGGTGTGGTGTAGAGATCACAATCCTTCCCTCAATTTCAGCAAAACTTCAGGAAGCAGAGTGGAGGATATGCCCCTGTCTGTATCAATGATGCTGAGTGGAGGCTGTCAAGAGCTTCATGTTCCTAGTAGTAAATATCATCAGCAATCTGTTCTGGTCCATCCACATCGATGCTAGAGTCAAAAAAGCACATCAATGCTTTACTTCCTCAAAAGGCTAAAGAAATTCACATATCAGCAAGGACTCTTACCAAATTTTACAGATGTACCATAGAAAGCAACCTGTCCAGATGCATCACAGCTTGGTATGCCAACTGCTCTGCCCAAGACCACAAGAAATTACGGAGTTGTGAACACAGCCCATTCCACCACAAAAATCAGCCTTCTATCCATTGACTCTGTATACATTTCTTGCTAGGCAAAAGTGAGGACTGCAGATGCTGGAAACCAGAGTTTAGGTCAGAGTGGTGCTGGAAAAGTACAGCAGGTCAGGCAGCATCCGAGGAGCAGGAATATCGACACTACATTTCTTGCTGCCTTGTGAAAGCAGCCAACATACTCAAAGACCCCTCCACCCTGATTATATTCTCTTTCACCCTCTTCCATTGGACAGAAGATACAAAAATTTGAAAACCTGTACCAACAGATTCAAGAACAGATTCTTCCCCACTGTTATCAGACTTATGAATGGACTCCTCATTTATTAGAGTTCAACTTACTCTGCACTCTCTCTGTAGCTGTAATGCTACATTTTGCATTCTGTTCTATGACCCTGATATACTTATGTAAGGTATAATCAGTATAGTTAGCATGCAGAACAATACTTTTCACTGTATCTCGGTACATGTGACAATAATATAAATCAAATTAAATCAAATCAAATCAAATCACTTTCACACTTCCTGTTAGCACTCTTTCAGCATTGATCTTTTTCTTGGTTTATCACTAGCAACCCCTTTGTCTGCTTCTCCTTTCTGTCTGTCTGTCTGTCTGTATGTCTCTCTCTCTCTAAAGTCACCATTTCTATTTATTTGACTTCTTCCTTTCCCCACCCTCCAGTATCAACAAAAATACCCCAATTTCCCAGCTGCTTTCAATTCCGATGAAGGGTTACTGGATTCAAAATATTAACTTTGTTTTTCTCTCCGAAGATGGTGCCAGACCTGCTGAGATTTTCTAGCAATGTCTGCTTTTGTTTGTTAGCACATAATGTTTTAAGTGGATCTCACCCATTGTTTTAATGTACCGATAAAAATGTTTGATCACAAGCACACTGGACCACACCATTAACATTATAAATAGATCATGTTAATAGCAATGATGTACCAGCAACATTTTGCAGCCTGGAAAGATTTATCTTAGTTGCCAAGTCACAATCACCTTCTAAGGTCCCATAAACTATGCAGGTGCAGGAGTTGTCACTTTACACCTTGGTCAATAAAATGTCTGTGTTATTATCCTGTATGGTATGTTATTTTTCTTGGATACTACATGGCTAGGGAATGGAGGGGAGAGGTCCTCATGATTTTGCCACATGCATCTTTCCTACTGCCAGTGTGATAAAAGGCTTGAGCAACAGATGTCTGAACAAGGGCAACAAAGTGTAATGCACGTCCCAGTATTTGATGAACAATGTTCAAATGTTTTTAGTATTTATCTGTGTCTGCTAAATGATCACATTAGTGGGGAGTTGCTTTGTTTCTGATTTTGGCCACATAGGTTCATTAACACTATCCCCTTTGAATCCAGGCATAAAAGCTACAGTTGAATCTGTGGCTGCTGTACAAAGGGCTGCTTTATGAATGGATGAGGAACACACCCAGCCCAGGACCAGCATCAACCTGCAGGTGATGGTCAGATTACCATGTCATGCTGTCCAGCATACCTGCAATATAACACCATTTTCAACTGGAGCCGAGGGTCATGGGATGCCCCTCCACAAAAGCTTTCCATGCAAGTAGTATCTGAAAAGATACAATCTAGACAGAGGATTCCGCTTGATCCTCAGAAATTCTGCTCCAGACAATTGGTGGATTCACTGTGACTATGGAAAGGATGATGGGGAGCCATGAGAACTGAAACATTATGTTGACTAAAAACATGAGGACATCCTTAAGATAGAATAACACTTCCAGCACAGCAGCATCAGCTAACACAATACACACACAATGAATGTCATTCGACAGACCTGCGTTACTTGAAGTAATTTTTCACTGACCGTAACTGGTTTGATGCTGCTGATGTTAGTATCCCCTGTGTAATCCCAAAAGTGCAGTTTGATATTTTTATATTGTCGATACTGTTTAATGAAACTAAATGTTATGAATAGATGGAAGCCTTTGCAACGTCCAATGCTCCCTTATTCAATCACATCAAAGTTTCATACTGATGTGAGTGCTAAGGAAAGGTAGCTATCACTGAGAAAGGGTTAGAACATTTTGCATGGGTAAAGTTGGCTCGTTTCTCTATCTTCATTGTGGCAGTTGCAGCTAAAATGACATTAGCTCAAACAGCTGATGGTGAAAAGTGAACAAATATTTACAAATATGAGAATGCATTAACAATGAAGTGTCACCAATGCCTATGTTCCTTCATAAAGTCTTATTTTTTCTTTCCCGACCATCACATCTAGGTGTAGTCCTGAGGTCCACATATCAGATGGATGGGGCCTCCCTGTATTGGAGCCCATTGGCTTGGAGGTTTTGGGCAAGAAATGTGTGGATATTTGTTACTAGAGGTTCCAGGCATCCTGAATGTGTTCTTCCCAGATGTTGGTTTACCCTCGTAAGCTTAAACTCCCACTAGGGCTGAGTGTGGCAGGCAGGATGGAGCTGGAAGACCCAGGTATCTCTGGGGTGTCCTGAGAGGAGATTTCTAGATGGCTATGTAGTTCAAAGTCAGTTCTGCCTGTTTGAAGCTTAACTGGACTTCAGCTAGTTGGTATTTTTGTGTGGTTTCATCATTAATCCCAAATACTAAACAGTCTTTCAGCATCTTATTAAGGGTTAAACCAAAGTCACGTGCCTCTGCCAGCCATCTTAACCTAGTCAAAAATCCTGATACAGACTCTATTGGTTCATGAATTGCCGAGTAAAACTGATAGCATCTCAGAATTAGAGGAGGCTTAGAGTCAAAATATTCCATAACTAAATCCATCAGCTCTGGAAAGATTTTAATATCTAATTCCTCATGGAAAGTAAGGGTCTGAATAAATGAAAATGCCAAAGGTCCACAAGCTGTCATGAGAATTACTTCTGCTTTTCATCTGCTCCAATGTCACTTGTCTGGAAAAGATAATGCATTCTTTCCACATACTGGGCCCAGTTTTCAACAACAGGATTGAAAGAGTCAAGCTTCCTAAATAATGATGTCAGAAATGCTTACTTGAAACTCAAAGATGACAGTGTGAGCGAATTTCTCCGGGAGCATGCATTTCTCGTGTCATCACTGAAATAACACCACAGAGGCCTGTACTGCATCACCAAGTCACCCTTTATTTCCACATGGAGATCCTTGACACTGATCCAGCTCCCTCAGAGTCAGCTGTCAAAACAAACAGAACCACTGACATCCTGTTTATATCTGTCAGCCAGGGCTCCTTGTTTGGAGCAGATTAACAGGGAATCAGTGAACTCAGTACTATGATGTCCACCTGGTTGACCTTGTTATAGTCAGTACATGAGAGACTTGACAAGACATTTCAGAGGGCAGTTAAGATTGCTGTGGTTTTGGAGTCACATGTAGCCAGACAGGGTAAAAACAATAGATTTTCTTCCTGAACCAGATGGGTTTTTACAACAATTTACAAGGGTTTCATGGTCAACATTAGACTTTTAATTCCAGACTTTATTAAATTTAAATTCAACCATCTGCTGTGATGGAGTTAAAACCCAGGTCCCCAGAATATTACCTAGGTCTCTAGATTATTAGTCCAGTCACAATACCACTATGCCATCATTTCCACACCTATCTACTATTCGGAGAGTAAGATTTATATTGTATTCTAGGTGTGGTCTGATGTGTTCATATAAATGCAGGATTCCACAGGAGGCAACTCTAGTTGTTACTGCTTTGTATATGCTTTTTTGTTGGTCTGTGTACCAAGTTGCAGGATGCTACAAAGCTCTTGCCTTTTGTCTTGAATTGGAATGGCTGAGGAGTTAAATGATTAAGAGGGACAGGGACATGGATGGATGGCTGCTTCTAGAAATGCATAACATGCTTTTTAAAGAATATTTTAGTAAGAAACAGGTTTTTCCTGTGAATATTTTATGGATTTTACAATTGTGTTAAGGTCTCATGAAAAATACATTGGGAACCCATTAAGAACCCATTAAGCTAAAGAAAAGTGGGGTATCTCATACCAGGATTAAAATAGCACTTTGTTTGTGCAAAGACAGCAGGCAGTGTAACTTAATGTTTGCAACTCTCTTTTTACTTATCACCTATTACTTGTATATGCTTCTGAGTTATTTGGTCCTGGTTCAAAAATCTGTCCTCAGCCAGGATGTATATCCAACCAGGAAAACATGATTGTCCAAGATATTGGATAATAACAGGTATTGGACATCTCAATTCACTAACCTCACCAGGATCATAGGACAGTTTGAGATACTGATGTAACTGAGGCATGAAAGAGGTCAATGTTTTGGTGGAACAAGGGCATGGAACCGTTTGTTTTATAAAAACGCTGTCAAGATCAGAGGAGATTTGAAAGCACTATCCTAACCATGAGATGCAGCATTTCTTTACTCACATTACAGCTCATTAACTCCTCAGGCAGGCTCGGTAATTTTCCTTTTACTCACACTATCTTCCTTGTGATATAGATTTCTTCTTGACACTGCATTTTTCCTCTTCTGTATCTATAAGGAATTCAATTTCATTCAATCTTTATTTCTTTCCTTTCTTTCACTTCCCAATGTTTTTGATTTTCAGTCATTCTATTTCTTCTTCTGCCATTTTGCTTTTGTTTGTTGTTTGTTCCTTGATTTTAAAGCTCTGTTTTCTCTCTCCCTTGTGCTCAAGTTGCAAATGTTTCCTTTGAGAGTCAATGTCTCTGCCAGAATCTGTGTATCTCTCTCCCTGTCTTGGTCATTGCTTGCTTTCTTTCTGCCCTTCTCTCTCCACTTTCCCTTCTCTTTCTCTACCTTTATCTTTATTATACTGTGTCGCTGCCTCTATTTCCATTTTCCTTAGGGATATTGTTAGCAATTGTGAGTACTGGCTAAACATGTGGACATCACACTGTGAAACTGGCAATCTCCCAGAAGATTTTGAGAGTGAGGATTATTGGCTGTTCTGGACACTTCATGACCCATGGAGAGATCGCTGGCTGGAATGTCTATCTCATGGCAACAACACTGCTTGCCCTCAGTATTGTATTGTGTCACCATAATCTGCTTTCTCATTAGAGAGAAACAACGGGTGATGGTTTAACCTGAGTGTCACCATATCTCAGGCAAAGGAAGAGGTTGAGAAGGAGAGTCGTTCACGATAACCATGAATTGATCCCATGCAGCTGGCATCATACTGCTTCACAAACCAACCATCAGACCAACTCAGCCAAATCGCCCCTCATTGCCCTCAGCAACTTCCATTCCATCACTTGCTTGGCCCTGTGCCTTCCCTTTCTCCACAGTTGATGGCTATTGATCCATTGTTAGCCTCCAATTGTAGTCCCAGCTGAAGACCATAGATAGGGTTGGCATTGCTGAGCTTCTGGCTTTTAGATTCTGTGAGTAGGTCTTGGAGGTGGCCAGCCTTCTATAATAGGGATAGCAGCCCATTGGAATTGGTTGCAAGCAGCAAAGTGATGTCCCAGGTCCTGCTGCTCACTGGAATGGGGTGACCTCTCACTTTAAGATCCGGGTGCAGGATATTTTCTGCCTCTGTAAGAACCAGCCCTTTCTTTCTTTCCTCTCACTTTCCATCTTGTCTTAGCATTGAAGAAACATTTAAAGTTGATTCCAAGCTTTAAAGTTTATTGAAAGTTTTGAGTTCTGCCTGGCAAGGTATGGTAGATATTTTTAATCAACCTGTTCAGACATGTTATAGCACACTTCTGGAGCAGATGAGACTTAATTTCAGCTCTCCTGGCTCAGAGATAGGGACACTGCCACTGCACCACATGGACCCTCTGTGAAAAGTATGGTACATGTTGCAACTCTGCATGTGGTCAGTAGATTGATACATTAGTCTCTTGGCATGTAATTCCAGTGTCATCCTGTTGTGTGTCGTCACATAACAGTTGTTTAGAACATAGAACATAGAAGAATACAGCGCAGTACAGGCCCTTTGGCCCTCGATGTTGCGCCGATCCAAGCCCACCTAACCTACACTAGCCCACTATCCTCCATATGCCTATCCAATGCACGTTTAAATGCCCATAATGAAGGAGAGTCCACCATTGCTACTGGCAGGGCATTCCATGAACTCACGACTCGCTGAGTAAAGAATCTACCCCTAACATCTGTCCCTTCAGAGATGTTATTATACATCTTTGCCCAGGTGTGTCTTGAACCCAGGCCTTTTGGCTCCAATGTAGGACACCACTACTGCATCTCAAAAGCCTTCCACAAAAAGTGAAGTATGATTCTAATAAATGTGAAACAAATCAATCAAGCAACACAGCATTTTAGAAGGTAATTAAGTAATTGGGCTTACAATGCTGTCTGCTAGTAACACTCACACTACCAATCAATTTCCCACCCCATCAAATATACATATGTATAATCAGACAAAATAAAAACAATAATAAGTGTAAGGCACAATAGCAAGGAAAGTAATTGAAAGAACTGATTGGCCATTTTCTTTGCCTTAACAAGGTGTCAAGCTGTGTTTCACTATTGACTGCTAATTAACATAATAATCAGAGTGAATCAAGCATGTTATTAAAATATCATATAGTGACATGTTTATCACTTTACACAAATACATTTATGACTTCAGACACAAAGAAATATTAACAGTAACCCTGGGAATATGCCATGCTGAAATAACTGAGCTTGGAATTAGAGATATTGCTGGATTGCAGACAAACTAGAATTGTATCTGCACTCAAGAATAATAATAAATCTAATTCTGGAAACTTCAGACTGATTTGCCTTACAGCAATAACAGGATACATGACGCAAGAGATTATCTAAATGTTTGTATTGTTTGAATAGTAATTAACATTACTTCAAAGAGCCCAGAGAGTTCCCATCCAAAATCATCATTATAAAATCAAGTGGCAATGGGCAATGAGAAGGATGGTCTCAAACTTGTAGCCTAAGAGAGAAAAAGTACATGAAGGAATGTGTAAGATGGGGAACACTAGAAAAAGTTTATAGAGTATGCATGAAAATACATGAAATGAAGTGATAAAGGTTGTTGAACTGCTGGTTCAGAAAAACATATAGAAATGTGATATTAATCAACTGGCTCAAAGAAGTGCAGACCAAATACTAAATATGTTTGGGTACTGTGGCTAAATCTCACTGGTCCTCAGGGGGAGATAAGGGGATAGAAAACCGTTGGAGCCAGGCTGGATTGATTCTAGCAGGCAGTCCTCCCAAGAATGGGGAACACGTTTTGAAGCACAGTGAGGAAAGTTTTTATTGTTTCATGTGCTTCTAGTCTGAAAGGAATGATGTATGGATTTGGTACTGGCGAATAAGGTGGGTCAATTAGATTAAGTTTCGATACCAGAATATTTATCATATTGTGGTATCCAAAGATTTGGTTATTTATGGGAAAGGTCAAAGGGCAATCTGAAGTTAAATTTATTAACTGAATGAGAGCCAATTTCCATGAGACAAGAATGGATTTGTCACTGGGAAAGCAGAAATGGAAGAACAAAAATCAAAACTGTAATAGAACAAAAGTGAGCAACTTATAAATAGGAAATTGTTCTGGTATTATTGAGGGACACTCCCACTCCACACTCCAGGCATAAGGCAACTTGGATGACAAAAGAAATAGAGAGCAATTTGAAGCTAATAAACAAGGTATTTGACAGATGTCAGATTGATAACAGACTTGCAAACTTTGATGAATATAAAAGGTTTAGAGATGAAGTAAAAAAGAAGAAAGGTAGACAAAGAGGGACTATGAGAAGAGACGGACAGCTAACATAAAAAGAAATGTCAAATATTCCTGTATGCATATAAATAGCAAAAAGGTAGTAAGAAGAGCTGGGTAGCTGATTAGGGGGCAAATACTTGGAGGCAGAAAGCATGGCTGATTTACTGTGTGAGTATTGCATTTCCCTTTATCATCAGTGAGATTCATGATGCCCAGTCACCAATAGGTTGACAGCTCTCCGTAAATTCCTTGAAAATTTGTTTTCTCATGCATCTTCTGCTTTTCACCTCATTAATTATGGCTCTTTGCCACTTTATTGTAAAAGTACACAGCCTGAGAGTTGTAAGTACTTGCCCCTGCTGGAACTTAATTATATTAATGCGATTGGTGCCATATTTAAATCCCAATTATGCAACAGTTCTGATGCTGCAGGCCAGAAATTGGGCATCACACTATGGTCTCATATAGTTATCCTCAGGAAAATGGCCCAGATAAGAAGGTTAGCTCCATGCTTTACATCAAGGATGTGGCAGTGCTGGTGCAAAGAGCAGGGCCACCTTTTTCCTTATGGACTGCCAAAGGAGATTATGCCACCAAACACAGCCAATATGGGTACAGATAGTGTTGTCCAGGCTTAAACATAATATACAGCAGCACAGAAAAAAGTTACTAATCTTCTGTACTCTGCAAAAATAAATGCTACCATCTTCACTCTGCTACCTCACACTCACAGGATTATCATCACTCTGCCATTGCACATTTACTTAATCAAGGGTCATGAAAGATATCTCTCAACATTGCATGTACGATGTCCACTCATTTGCTCCCATCCTCCTAAAGTACGATAGACCATAAGATATAGGAGCAGTATTAGGCCATTCGGTCCATTGAGTCTGCTCTGCCTACTATTAGTAAGTGTTTCTGCCTTTGTTGTTTCCTATTCATTCTCTGGAAACACCCATTCACTCGCTGGAGCCATCTCACCACCTTTCTTGCTCCTGCACCACAATAACAACCCTATTGTCCACTTCCATTGTACTGAATCTCTCTCTTCATCTCATTGCAAGTGAAATTGGTCAAAGTTCTGGCCAATAGATCCAAGATCAGTGGGGCTGTGACAAATAACAGGCTCCTCACTCCTTTTGAGGCAAAAATGCACAATATAGCTGGAGAAATCACTAATGCTCATGTGGGGACAGAGAGACATCAATGGGCCAAAATGTGTTATGCTTCATGGTGTTATGCTGCATTGCATGCCCATTAATACCAGTGCTAACTCATTATTAAACTATACAAGCATTTATCCATCTTCTACAACTAATTTCCTCTCTTCTCTTATGCAGGCACTAGCAGCACCAAGTAAACTTTAGCCGTGGTGAGAGCAGCCCTAGTGAAACTCATCTCCACCTCTATTTCTAAGGAGGAAGCCGTGGATCCTTAGAGGCTTAGAAGGTTTTCACCTACACTCTCCAGCAGCACAGGTACTTTCAACTCAGAGAATTCTCTAACAAGATTAGAATTAGGAACACAAACTGGTGATCACATGATGGAAACATCTTTGTAGATAGTTAAGGAAGAAACACCTCAGGTTTCTGGCATGTGGAGGACTGCCAGATTAGGAACATGCTCAGCCAATGATTCCATGACTTCAGCCAGTAGTAACAGAGAGGCACAGGAAGCAATTTGTCAGAGGCAGTTGGAATATTGGATTGAGGGTTGCAAGATTCCATTGGAATGATCAGTATAGCATGGGTGCATCTGGCTGTCTCAGAGAAGGAGTTGGCAAGCATCCTTGAAATCCAGCGCACTCCATCTCTGCTGGATATGTGCACAGATCTTCATTGCTCTAACCATTGGTGATCAGCATCAATGGCAAGGGAAAAGGGGAATGAGTGATTTTGAATTTAGTCCAGGTTTGCCTTCCTCACAGGAGGGCAGGATATACCAATAGACACCCATATGGAATAGAAGCCATGCTCATGAGCCCCAGAAGCCAAATATCCTCACTGGAAGATTTGGTCATGCAAACGAGCAAGATTTAAAGTAGATTGGCAAGGGGACTGAAATCTTAGAGCACAGATTCAGGGAAAGAAAAACTAGTAAAAGGAAGAAGAAGAACAGTCATCAATAATCAAAGATGAAGTAATGGGAAACATTGGATAGAATTAACAAGAAAGAATGAGGCAATAATGGCAGAATTAAAGACACTCTATCTGAAAGCATGTAGCATTTGCAAGAAAATTGATGATTTGAATGCACAAATTTTGATAAATTGATATGACTTCATTGCAAATGCAGATACCTGGCTATAGGATGTGTAAAAATAATAATAGGGTAATTATATTAGGGGATTTCAATGGTCTTAGCATTAATTGGAATAGTTGTGATATAAAGGGTTAAGAGGGGACGTATTTCTTGAAATGTATGCAGGAGAGTTTTTTATATCAACATGTAGAAGGTCCAAGAAGGGACAATGCAGTGCTGCACCTAATTCTGGGGAATAAAGCTGGACAAGTGCTCGTGGTTGACTCATTTTAATGATAACAGTACATTTTAGGTTTGTTCTGGAAGAGGAAAAAGATGCTCAGCAGAAAAGGGTTTTGGATTGAGGGAAGGCAGATTCTATTAAAATAGTGCAATAGGTGAATTGGCCATCCTAAGTTGCCCATAGTGTCAGGTGTATTAGTCAGGGGTAAATGCAGGGCAGGGGAATGGGTCTGGGTGGGTTACTCTTCGGAGAGTCGGTGTGGAATTGTTGGTCCAAAGGGCCTGTAGGGAATCTAATCTAATTTGGAGACTGAGAACAGTTATTTCTAATAGATTATAGCAGAACAGTGGGGGTAAGAGTACAGGCTCAGCAGGTTCCCTGTGGGGTAAAATTAGGAGCAACAAGCCCAGAGATCCCTGGATGTCTCAAATATTTAAGTCTGGATAAGAAGGAGAAGAGAGGCTTTTTACACATACAAGGGGATCAAATCAACGGAGGCCGTAATAGAATATAGGATGTTCAGGGGGAATCTTAGGAAAGCATTTAGAAGGGCAAAGAGATGGTATAAAAATGTCCTGGCGGGTAAGATTAAGGAAAGTTCCAAGATATTCTCTAACTATATCAAGGGGAAGAGGATAACCAAGGAAAGCTTACAGCCCATTCAGAACCAAGGAAAAAATTGTGATGGTGAAGAGATATTGGAGATTTTAGCCGGTTTAAAAGTGGACAAATCCACAAGTCCAGATGAATTGTATCCCAAGCTGTGTGGGAGATGATGGAAGAAATTACAGAGGCTCTGACCCAAAATTTTAATTCCATTCTGCTCACAGCAGATTTTGGAGGACAACTAATATGCTTTGACTTTTCAAGAAGAGTGGTAACGATAAACAATGAGTCTCACATCAGTAGTTTGGAAATTATTGGAGAAAACTTTGGATGACAGCATTAACTTCCACTTGGAGAGGTAAGGTTTGATTAGGGACAGTCAGCATAGCTTTGTTAGAGGTCATGCCTAAGAAAGAAAGAATGAGGCAATAATTTGATTGCATTTTTCGAGGTGGTGGTCGTGTGCAGAGATGAGGGTAGTGCAGATGGTTACGTTTATATGGATATCAGCAAAGCCTTCAACAAAGCCCCACATGGGAGACTGATAAGGAAGGTAAAAGCACATGGAATCCAGGATAACTTAGCGTATTGTATCCAATAGTGGCTTACTAGTAGAAAACAGAGGGTGGTGGTATAAGACTGTTTGCGTGATTGGAGATAGGTTTCTAGTGATGTGTCACAGGGATCAATGGCCTTTGTTGTTTGTGATATATACAACAATTTTTAAAAAAAATTGGGAGGGATTCAAGTTTGCAGGTGACATAGTGATTGGCTGCATGGTTGACAGTGAGGAAGAAAGTATTCGATTACAGGATTACAGGATGGATTGGTCAGATGGACAAATCAGTGGCAGACAGAATTTATCACTGACAGGTGAGATGAGATGCAGTTTGGAAGATGTAATGAGGCATGACAGTACTTAATGAAGCTCAAAAGGTCAGAGGGATTTTATGGTGCTTGTTGACAGCTCTGAAGATGGCAGGACAGGTTATTAGGCTGGTTAAGAAGGTATATGGGACACTTGCTTTTATCAGAGCTGAAAATGTGTTGCTGGAAAAGAGCAGCAGGTCAGGCAGCATCCAAGGAACAGGAGAATCGATGTTTCGGGCATAAGCCCTTCTTCAAGAAACGTCGATTCTCCTGTTCCTTGGATGCTGCCTGACCTGCTGCGCTTTTCCAGCAACACATTTTCAGCTCTGATCTCCAGCATCTGCAGCCCTCACTTTCTCTCACTTGCTTTTATCAGTCATGGCATGATTTATAAAAACTGGGAGAATATGCTGGAGCTGTGTACAAACTTGGATTAGGCCACGGCTGGAGTACTGTGTGCAGTTCTGGTCACCACACTGTAGGAACGATGTGATTGTACAGGATGCATTGGAAAAGAGATCCAACAGGATGCTACCTGTGACGGAGCATTTCAGCTAAGAAGAGAGGCTACATTTTGGAGGTATAGACAAAAATGAAAAGGAAGTAAGGTAACATTCCCAATAGGAGATGGTATCAGAAAATTAGTAAGAGAGGATCTTCAACTGAAGAATCAAGATGTTGGACAAATTTTGGTGGCACTAATAAACAGTAAGGGAAAGCAAATATTGATGGCAGTCCTTCATATAATACCAAATATAATACCATTGCGAATGCAATGTTGTGTCTTATCTCAAGAGGGTTGGAATATAAAAGCAGAGATGTACTACTAAGACTTTATAAAGCTCTGGTTAGGCCCCATTTGGAGTACTGTGTCCAGTTTTGGTCCCCACACCTCAGGAAGGACATACTGGCACTGGAACGTGTCCAGTGGAGATTCACATGGATGATCCCTGGAATGACAGGTCTAACATATGAGGAACGGCTGAGGATACTGGGATTGTATTCGTTGGAGTTTAGAAGATTAAGGGGAGACTTAATAGAGACGTACAAAATAATACATGGCTTGGAAAAGGTGGATGCTAGGAAATTGTTTCAGTTAAACGAGGAGACTAGGACCCGTGGACACAGCCTTAGAATTAGAGGGGGTCATTTCAGAACAGAAATGCGGAGACATTTCTTCAGCCAGAGAGTGGTGGGCCTGTGGAATTCATTGCCACGGAGTGCAGTGGAAGCCGGGACGCTAAATGTCTTCAAGGCCGAGATTGATAGATTCTTGTTGTCTAGAAGAATTAAGGGCTACGGGGAGAACGCTGGTAAGTGGAGCTGAAATGCGCATCAGCCATGATTGAATGGCGGAGTGGACTCGATGGGCCGAATGGCCTTACTTCCACTCCTATGTCTTATGGTCTTATGGTCTTATGGTCAAACTGTAGGAGTAATCTTGGGTAATTTCTATATCAACAAAGTAAAGATGTATGTAATGTGGACAATATGATAGTACCCAGTGACTTAAATTTGCTTGTGGATGAGTGTAGTATTGTAATGAGGTTAGCCAGGTAGACCTCATCAAATAAAGGGTGACTTGGTGACCCCATCCCATTCTCTGTGGAGTTATTTCAATGCTGATGAGAGAAAAGCTTGCTCCTGATGAAATTCGCTTGCAACAATTATCTTTGAATTGAGGTAACCATTCTTGGCATCATGCCGTTATTTGGGAAGCTTGACTCAATTGATCCTATCATTGAAGACAGGGTCCAGTGTGTGGAAAGAATGCATTACTTTTTCCTGGCAAATGGCATTGGGTCAGGTGAAAAGCAATGAGTAATTCTCCTGACAGCTTGTGAACCTGTAGCTTTTTCATTTATTAGGACCCTAACATTTCCTGAGGCACAAGATATTAAAACCTTTCAAGAGTTGTTAGACGAGTTAAGGAATATTATGACCCCAAAGGTCCTCTAATTTTGAGATGCTACCTGTTTTACTTGGCAAATTCAATTGAGAAAGATTCACCTAGACTGGCTCAATATTTTTCAATTAGAAAATGGTTGTCTGAGTGAAGTCCTAATTAAAGACCTGGAAATACTTTGGGAAGGTCGAGGGACTATCAAAGGAGCCTTAGCCAACTTGCATGTTGACCAGGAAGCTTTGCCACAATGCTGCAAGGCCCACCCAGTGCCATTAGCCTTATGGGTAAAAGTAGATACAGGGATCAGGAGGCTTCAAAGCAATCATCAAACCAGTAGTTTGTGGAATGTGCTGCACCAGTTGTATCAATTGTGAAGCCGAATGGTTAGGTTCACTTTCGTGGGGATTTTAAACAAATGGTAAACTGCTTTTCACAGCTGGATAAATATCCAGCCCCTCACATAGAGGACTTATACTCAAAGGTCCTTCACACAGCTACACATGAATTATTGCAATTGCAATTAGATGAGGATTCCCAGAAGTATGCCTCAATTAATATTCACAATAGTTTGTACCAATATACAAGGCTGTCATTTGCTGTATTGTTAACCTGTGCAGTTTTTCAGCAGATAATTGAGAACATTTTACAAAGTCTACTCCAGGTCACCATTTATCTAGATGATGTGCTAGTAACAGAGAAGACCAATAAGGAACACTTGGAGAATGTGGATATAGTCCTTAGATGTTTTTATGGGCATATACCTTAGGAGGGAATAATGTGAGTTCCCCTCATCCAAAGTGACCAAGATCTTTTCATGGATTGGTGAACTAATACAGAAAGTTTAGACATTATCTGGCATCCATCCTAGCATCTTTGCATCAACTCCTAAAAAAGGTTCAGCCTTGGAAATGTTTGTGTAGCCAAGCCATAGCCTTTAGGGTAGTGAAGAAACAGCTATCATTCTCTATTGAAATTGATATGTGATTCCTCCCCATACGGCATTGGGATAGCATTAGATCATAGGTGTCCTAGTGGAAAGGAATTCCTATTAGAGTATGCATCCAGGACTTTAGCTAATGCTGAACTTAAATATGTCCAGATAGAGAAGGAAGGTCTGTAGGTCATTTAAACCTTTGCTAGATCTACTTAAAAAGGACAAGGCTGTGCCACCCATAGCTTCAGACTGAATTCAGCAATGGGCTTTAATACTTAGCGCATATAATCACAAGCTAGAACACTGTCTGGGAAGCCAAGTAGCAAATGTGGATGCATTGAGCTGCCTCCCGCTGGCAGATACAGTACAAGAGGTAACGCCACTGGAAGAATCCATAATGGTTTTACATGTTCTGGACACACTTCCAATCACAGCTGACAATATCAATCTTTAGATGCAGAAAGATCCAGTCCTGGCTGAACTGAAACAGCTCCTGGCAATGGGTTATTACAATTGAAACTGGAACATTTTGGACCCAGAGAAACCAGATGACAGTGGATGATGGCATATGATTGTGGGGAGCAAGAGTGATTGTCCCAAGCAAAGGTCATCGCCTGATACTGGCTGAAGGCCCCCAGGGTCATCCAGAGGTTTCCAAAATGAAGTTGCTGGTGAGAAGTTATGTCTGGTGACCAGGATTGGATCCAGATATGTTGTTGGGGCAGTGCCCAGTGTGCCAAAAGGACAAAAATTACTGCCAGTAGCACACCCACATTCATGGAAATAGCCGGGTAAACCTTGGACTCAGTTACATGTTGACTGCACAGGTCCTTTCATTGGCTCAATGTTCTTATTCACTGTGGGCACCCACTCAAAGTGGCTGGACATGCATAGAGTTCACTTGTCAAACATGGGGATGTCAATAGGAAAACTGCCCACATTTTTTGCAATACACAGACTCCCAGAAGTGTTGGTCACAGACAATGGACCATCATTTACCAGCAAGGAATTTGAGTATTTCCTAAAGTTTCATGGCATTTGTCAAATAAGGACTGCTCCATGCCATCCATCTTTCAACAGTCCAGCAGAAAAAGCAGTCCAAATTCTGAAGGTAGAATTTAAGGAACAGCCTACAGTTTCACAGATCCAAACTGTCCCAGTTATTATCTAACATTCAGACCACTCCTCATGCAACTACAGGGATAGCTCTGGCAAAGTTGTTAATGGGCAGAAAACTCTGCACCACATTAAATTTGATCTTCCCAAACCTGGGGGGGGGGGAGACGTGGGGCGGTGAAATGGCATCAGGAATGCCAATGATGGATAGAAGTCTCTGCTAAGTGAGAGAGTCAGTTTACCCCAGTGCATAAAGTTTGGTGTAGGAACCATGGAAAAGGCCTTGCACGGGCAAGAGGCATGGTCGACACAAGGTCATGTCCAGTGACATGTAAAGGTCAGGTAAGTGCGATGGTCCTGAACAAGCACGTGGGCCATATGAAAGCTGCAAACTTGCAAATGGTGCGTGAGCAAAACACGCCTAGCTCTGCAAAAACATTTCCCACTGTTCTGAAACTAATGGCTTCTCTCCCTCCATCAAATGTTGAAGGTAGCTTGGTGGGCACTGCCTCAATGCCTTTGACATCTGAGGAAGAGAATCAATTTCTTCTGAGATGCTCTGGGTGGAAGAGGTGAGCTACTGTGCATTCCATCATGCCCGTATCAGGGTCATAGTTGAAGGTACCTAACCCAACACTAAAATGCCCGAGGAGGAGCTACCAAAAAAAATGGCTTATGTCCTCAGACTCAGAGGGGCAGGAACGTAATGATGGTAATGAAGTCAGCAAGGTGGACCTCATAGAATATGAGTTCCCTGATTGTGGCTGTTAATCTGGTCCAATCAGGGACCTCTGGCTGACAGATATAAATAGGAGTGTTTGAGGTTCTGTTCACTTTGACAGCTGGCTCTGAGGGAACTGGATCAGTGTCAAGGACTTTCCATGTGTAAATAAAGGGTGACTTGGTGAAGGGATACTGGCTTCTGTAGAATTATTTCAATGAGGTTAACTGAGTCAGTGCTAATGCTGTGAAGGATGAATTTGTGGAGTCTGCACAAGATGGGCTTCTGAGCCAATATGTTTTGAAGCCAATTAAGAGTTGGAATATTTTAGCTTGTATGCTGTTACTGAGAAAGAGCTAATTAATAACCTTGTTGTGAAGGAGCATTTGGGAAAGTGACCATACTATGATTTTGTTATATCAGATAATATTTGCTTCACTGATGTGACAAGGAGACAATTACCACACAGCATGTCGTGGTCATGATTGTATAAAACCAGAATTCTGAAACTGCATTCTTAGATGTGCTGCTGAGGTGCGAATTGAAGAAAGGTGGGTGGCTTTGCTGAGTCACTGTAATCATTATTGTTGCATGGTGGGGCCTTACATCCCAGAAGCTTCATTCTGACCCGAAAGAAGATGAAAGTAATTTACTCTATTGACTCTACCGGTGGTGTCAGTCATTTTGTGTAGTTTATCTATATTTGTGTTTTGTTCTGTGTTGGCAAGGTACCAATGTAGTCTTCTTATGAATGAGTTGCTGGCTCTGTCTGAGGCACAAGATGATTTTTCCATCCTTCAGGATCCCTTTTGTATTGCTGTGGCCTCTATGACATTTCAGCTTTCCTCCCTTTCTATTAAGCCCTTCATATTACAATTAATGTGCCCACTTTATTCCAGAGCTCATCACCCTTTCAACCTTGAGGCCAGAATGACCCACATTCCTATACTGTGTGAACCATACTCCCTTCTCAGTCTCAGAGCTTCCAGTAACAGTCTGTGGTTTACATAAACCTCTTCTTTTATCCAGTACAGAAAGATGGCATTCAGACCAACGTATCTGAGTAAATTATCAGCCCACTATAATTCCCTTCCTGCTTTGGGTCCATAGAACTACAGGTTACAGCAATTTAGCTGCACATCCATATTCTTACAACCCACTTGGGAAACTGTGTTGAGACTCGGATGCCACAAAACTTGAGGTCACCACAAAAGTTATTGATTCAATCAATGTCTGGGAAGTCACCAATTTACTTGTCTGATTTAATCAGGTTAACAGATAACATTGATCAGCTTCCTGGACTTAACAAGAAAGATTACTTATTACAAATAAATAAATTCTAACCACAGTAATAAGCAATCAGCATAAAATTCTACTCGTTAAAATGTTTGCCCTTTTTAAAATTTCCATGCATACTTATAGACAGATAAAACTGTAGCTATGGTTCTGGGGGAGGTGGGACTATTACAAATTAGTCTACACTTCAGCTGGACTGGAATCAATGTCCTTGGGGGTGCTTCTGGTAACGCTGTTGGGGACAGGGGGATGGGAACAAAATGAGGAGGTTAGTGGACAGTAAGGTGATAGTAACTAAAACCTGTAAGGAACTAGATAATGAAGTCAGCGTGACTAAGGGGAAGAGTAGGCAGGGAGCAGATGATGAACGCATAGGGACTGGTGGGCTGAAGTGCATTTGTTTTAATGCAAGAAGTGTAGTAGGTAAGGCAGATGAACTTAGGGCTTAAATTAGTACCTGGGAGTATGATGTTATTGCTATTACTGAGACTTGGTTAGGGGAAGGGTATGATTGGCAACTAAATATCCCAGGATATCGATGCTTCAGAGAGGGAGGTGAAAGGGGTGGAGGAGTTGCATGACCGGTCAGAGGATATCACAGCTGTGCTGAAGGAGGGCAATATGGACGACTCAAGCAGTGAGGCAATATGGGCAGAGCTCAGAAATAGGAAGGCTGCGGTAACAATGTTGGGGCTGTACCACAGGCCTCCCAACAACGAGCATGAGATAGAGGTTCAAATATATAAACAGATTATGGAAAGATGTAGGAGCAACAGGGTGGTGGTGATAGGAGATTTTAATTTTCTCAACATTGACTGGGATTCACTTAATGTTAGAGGGAGAGATGGAGCAGAATTGGTAAGGAGTATCCAGGAGGGTTTTCTAGAGCAGTATGTAAATAGTCCAACTCGGAAAGGGCCATACGGGACCTGGTGTTGGGGAATGAGCCCGGCCAGGTGGTTGAAATTTCAGTAGGGGATTACTTTGGGAATAGTGCTCACAATTCTGTAAGTTTCAGAATACTCGTG
The DNA here is from genome assembly GCF_004010195.1 of Chiloscyllium plagiosum. Classification (NCBI taxonomy): domain Eukaryota; kingdom Metazoa; phylum Chordata; class Chondrichthyes; order Orectolobiformes; family Hemiscylliidae; genus Chiloscyllium; species Chiloscyllium plagiosum. The sequence continues at coordinate 40,641,222 of NC_057724.1, forward strand.
GACAGACGAGAGTGGTCCTAAAAGAAGAGTGCTAAATTGGGGAAAGGCCATCAATACAAAAATTCAGCAGGAACTGGAGAATGTAGATTGGGAGCAGCTGTTTGAAAGTGAATCCACATTTGATATGTGGGAGGCTTTTAAAGAGAGGTTGATTAAGTGCAAGAGAGATATGTTCCTGTGAAAATGAGAGATAGAAATGGCAATATTAGGGAATCATAGGTGACAGCTGAAACTGAGAGACTAGCTAAGAGGAAAAACAAAGCATATCTAACGTCTTGGTGACTGAAGACAAACGAAGCTTTAGAAGAACATTGGGAATGTAGGACCAATCTGAAAAGAGGAATTAAGAGGGCTACAAACGGTCATGAAATATCTTTAGCAAATGTGGCCAAGGAAAGTCCCAAAGCCTTTTATTCATATATAAGGAGCAAGAGGGTAACTAGAGAGAGGGTTGGCTCACACAAGGCAAAGGAGGAAAGTTATGCGTGAAGTCAGAGAAAATGGATGAGATCCTTAATGTGTACTTTGCGTTGGTATTCACCGAGGAGAGGGCCATGATGGATGTTGAGGTTAGGGATAGATATTCGATTACTCTAGGTCAAGTTGGCATAAGGAGGGAGGAGGTGTTGAGTAATGTAATAGGCATTAAGGTGGACAAGTCCCCAGGTCAGGATGGGATCTATCCCAGGTTACAGAGGGAAGTGAGAGAGGAAATAGCTGGGGCCTTAACAGATATCTTTGCAGCATCCTTGAACACGGATGAGGTCCAGAAGGACTGGAGAATTGCTAATGTTGTCCCCTTGTTTAAGAAGGGTAGCAGGGATAATCCAGGTAATTATCGACCAGTCAGCCTGACGTCAGTGATAGGGAAGCTGCTGGAGAAGATACTGAGGGATAGGATCGGTTTACATTTGGAAGAAAATAGGCTTATCAATGACAGACAACGTGGTTTTGTGCAGGGCAAGTCATGTCTTACCAACTTAATAGAATGCTTTGAGGAAGTGACAAAGTTGACTGATGAGGGAAAGGCTGTAGATATCATATACATGGACTTCAGTAAGGCATTTGATAAGGTTCCCCGTGATAGGCTGATGGAGAAAGTGAAGTCGCATGGGGTTCAGGGTATACAAGCTAGATGGATAAAGAACTAGCTGGGAAACAGGTGACACAGAGTAGTAGTGGAAGGGAATTTCTCAAAATGGAGAACTCTGACACATGGATCTGTGCTGGGACCACTGTTGTTTATGATATACATTAATGATCTGGAGGAAGGTGTAGGTGGTCTAATTAGCAAGATTTCAAAATAACGCTAAGATTGGTGGAGTAGCAAAGAGTGAAGGGGACTGTCAGAGAATATAGTAGAATATAGATAAATTGGAGAGTTGGGCAGAGAAATGGCAGATGGAGTTCAATCCAGGCAAATGCAAAGGGATGCATTTTGGAAGATCCAATTCAAGAACGAACTATACAGTAAATGGAAAAGTCTTTGGGAAAATAGATGTTTAGAGACATCTGGGTGTTCAGGTCCATTGTACACTGAAGGTGAATAGAGTGGACAAGAAGGCATATCGCACGCTTTCTTTCATCAGATGGGATATTGAGTACAAGAGTTGGCAGATCATGTTACAGTTGTATAAGACTTTGGTTTGGCACATTTGGAATACTGCGTACAGTTCTGGTTGCCATATTGCCAAAAAGATGTAGATGCTTTGGAGGGGGTGCAGAGGAGGTTCACCAGGATGTTGCCTGGTAAGGAGGGTGCTAGTTATGAAAAGAGGTTGAATAGATAGGATTATTTTCATTAGAAAAATGGAAGTTAAGGGGGGGGGGGGGGGGACCTAACTGATATCTACAAAATCATGAGAGGTATAGACAGGGTGGATAGCAAGCAGCTTTTTCCCAGATTGGGGTACTCAAAAATTAGGAGTTCTGAATTCAAAGTGAGAGGGGAAAAGTTTAAGGGACATATGCATGGGAAGTTCTTTATGCAGAGGGTGGTGGGTGCCTGAAACGCATTGCTATCGGAGGTGGTAAAGGTGGGCATGATAACATCATTTAAGATGTATCTAGACAGATACATGAATGGGCAGGGAGCAGAGGGATACAAATCCTTAGAAAATCGGTGACAGGTTGAGATAGAGGATCTGGATCAGCACAGACTTGGAGGGCCTGTTCCTGTGCTGTAATTTTTTTTGTTCTTTGTTCTTTGTTTTATGGATGCAGGAAAAGTACTGGGGAATCATACAGTTCAATGGCTCACAGGTTTAGGTGAGGTGTTCATTTTATTTCTCAGTTCTTTACCAAAGCCACAGGGGATTAACACATCAGTTGTTCACTGGTTAGAAGCAACGGCTTTCAACAAATGATGGGAGAACTAATTGACTGTCTTCAAGCTTGAAACACTTGGTTGCAGACAGACATTACTTCTTGCAGTCTGGAAAATGATTGCTACTGAAAAAAATACAGTAAGTGCTGGACAAACTCAGCAGGTCTGACAGCATATGGACAGAGAAAAACTGATTTAATGTTTTGAGTCCTGCAACACTTGGTTTGAACTGAAAACTGGCACTTCTTATTTTTGTTTCAGATTTTGAGCATCCCCAATTCTTTGTTTTTATTTAAATGTTTGCCACTGTATTGTTCATACAGACAAGTTATTCAGCTGCTCAGGATTCAATCAGCGAGTTGTTGTCAGGTCACTGAGCTCTGCCATCCTCAACTGGTCACAATTGCACAACATTATAAGAGACCAAGCATAGTTTAAGAAATGCATTTCATCACCAGGGTTATGCTACATAAGCAACAAAGCACAAAACTTAGATCTATTCATCCTTCCTCCTCCTTATACAACCCTATAAAATCTGTCAGCATTTCTCAATGTAGCTGGGGCATTCTTTAATTCAAACAGCATAGCTATACGTATAACCCATGACAAAAATGAATACCACTGTAAACTTTGATGTTAACGGCACTTGCAATTTCTCTTCACTAAATTAATCCTGATAAAAATTTGTCAGTGCCAACCTTACCAAAATAAATTTTCTAAAAGTAGAATTGAGTACAACTCTGTATCCATGACAGCTTTTGCCTTTCTATAATCAATACGGAATCTAACTGACATACCCAGCTTAGGCACTGACACCACCAGAGAACTCCAGTTGCTTTGACTAGGTTGAATCAAGTGATTTTCCACCATGTATTGAACCTTTGTTTCCCTTTGAGCTTTTTTAACTGAGCTCAACTGATCTTGATTCTGTTTTATTCACACTGACTGTCCTATGTCTACATACTGCCTGGCTAGCATAATACAGTCAGGTGTATCTCCACAGACTACCATTTACTGATTCAGTAGTCTGACAAGATTATCCTGTTGTGCTTCCAATAAATATGAGAACACAGAGTGGAATCTTATAGGTGCCCCTACAATGTGGACTATGGCATGATGCGCAGCAGATTTGCATAAGAATTTGGGAAAGCCTATACAGATGCAAGGATCAACTGGCTACAGCTTTTATGCATTTTCTGAGCAGTGAGGTGAGTTTCTCACTAGACAAACGTCAATTACCATTTAATCATAGAATCCCTATAGTGTGGAAATAGGCCATTTTGGCCAACAAGTCCACACCGGCCCTCTGAAGAGTATCCCACACAGACCCCTTCCCCTACCCCATTACTGTACAGTTCCCCTGTCTAATGCACCTAACCTACACATCCCTGAACACTATGGCAATTTAGCATGGCCAATTCAGCTAATCTGCACATCTTTGGACTCTGAGAGGAAACCAGAGCACCCAGAGGAAACCCGCACAGACACAGGGAGAATGTGTAAACTCCACTTAGGGTGTTGCCTGAGGCTGAAATTGAACCCAGGTCCCTGGCACTGTGAGGCAGAAGTGCTAACCACTGAGCCACTGTGCCACCCAATAAAAAAAACATATTATTAATACACTTCTGTATTTCAATGCTGCACCATGGGCAGCACTGGCAACTTTCATCATAATGCGGAAGCAAGAACATTGTGGCCATATGAACAGGCACCAACTCCATGGACTGCTCCAGACTGCACCTCTAGCCTGTTCACTTGCACCCACTCATTCAGCTCTTACCTGGATATTCACAATGTTCATGACTTTGCATTGTCTACTTGCCTTATTTTGCTTTGTCCCCTTAGCCAGCAGTATCAAGCTCACAGTGCCGCTGTAATAGCTTGCTGTTTAGCTTTAATACAGAGCCAGGAAGCTTGTCATGATTGTTAACAGTCCTCAGTCAAATGAAAAGAGATAGCTTTTGCTCAGGGGGTCAGGCTAAGTTCAATAGCAGCATGTATTATCATTCCAGAGGCTTTGATATAGTCAGTCAGCAGCTCAGGAGAATCAGAATCAGGATGCACTTCACATATGGATGGCACAGTGGCTCAGTGGTTAGCACTGTAGCCTCATAGCACCAGAGACCTTGGTTCGATTCCAGCCTCAGGCAACTGTCTATGTGGTGTTTGCACATTGTCCCCATGTCTGTGTGGGTTTCCTCCCACAGTCCAAAGATGTGCAGGTTAGGTAGATTTCCCATGCTAAACTGCCCATAGTGTTAGGTGCATTAGTCAGAGGGAAATGGGTCTGGGTAGGTTACTCGTCAGAGGGTCGGTGTGGATTTGTTGGTCTGAAGGGTCTGTTTCCACACTGTAGGGAATCTAATCTAATGTGGGGTGACAAATTAAATATCAGGCAGCTCACCACCCGTTTTGACTCCTTCTGCCTTATTGTGGGCTCTTTTCCTTCTAGATTGAGAGAGAGGCAAATATTCAGGAAGATGAAAGTGGGTGACACAGCTGTTGTTTGTGGTTCAATTTGAGACTTCACCTCCCAAAAGCAACAATACCAATAATTCACTTCCTGCATGAAAATTTCTAGTTTTTGAATCTCTACTTGCCCATTCTTTCAATTTGACTTTTGGAACCTTAAAATGCTGTTGTGCCACCTTACATTCTCCTGGAAATCTTTCTAAAAAGTATGGCCATGTAATCCAATATTGAGGTTTGGTTTTGTCGAAGGAATGTTTCCCTTATCAATTCACAATGACCTCTCATCTCATGGTTAACAATCAATTCAAATGGATAAAACCCAAGAGATTCATTTGTGGTACCTCTGGTAGCAAATACTAAAAAATCTAATTCTCTGTCCGGATCCTGTGGGTATTTGTGTCAGTAGGCATAGATCTTGATTTAGAGTGTCTGATTGTATCTTTCTTAACCTCGCTGTATTTGCAGATGATAGGCAGTGGCCTTTAATCGTTTTGTATCCAAACTGCCAATGATCCTGGAAGACTTTAGACACATAGTTTGAGCAGAGGGATCTAACTTTATCTCAATTGATAATCCATAACAAGTAAAAAAGACTTTTCAACAACTAATATAAGTGCAATTGTCCTTAAAGAAATAACTTCTGGACACCATATTGTCATATCTGGTTAGAACTCTGGTCTCCCTGCTTTAGAAAAGATGTTGTGAAACTTGGAAGGGTTCAGAAAGAATTTTCAAAGATGTTGCCGAGATTGGAGGGTTTGAGCTAGAGGGAGAGGCTGAATAGGCTGGGCTGTTTTCCTTGGAGCATCAGAGGTTGAGAGGTGACCTTGTAGAGATTTATAAAATCAGTAAGGGCATGGATAGGGTATATAGACAAGGTCTTTTCCATGGGGTGGGTGAATCCGGAACTGGACGGCACAGTTTTAGAGTGAGAGGGGAAAAATCTAAAAGGGACCTAAGGGGCAACATTTTCATGATGATACAAAGATTTGTGGTGTGCATATGGAATGAGTTGCCAGAGGAAGTGGTGGAGGCTGGTACAATTACAATATTTAAAAGGAATGGAATGGTACATGACTAGGAAGGGTTTAGAGGGCTATGGGCTAAGTGCTAGCAAATGGGACTAGATTAGGTTAGGGTATCTGGTAGACATGGACGAGTTGGATTGAAGGGTCTGTTTCCAGGCTGTATATTTCTATGACTCTATGACGGTATGCATAATGGTAAGGATACACTTACCATTGGTGTGTTTTCATTTCTGGTAATTGCCCTACACAATTGATTAACACTCAAGTAAATATCTTTCCATAAAGTGGACTATGCCTTTAATAAGAATTGGCTATGTAAAATACCTGTTATATTTTCCAGTTCTGCCACAGGAATTTCATGTGCTACTCATAATGCCTCCTTATGATATCTGGGTGGTATCTCTATTTGATGAACAACCATCTTTGTATCCTCTTTGGTTATTGATGAGGTCCCAGAGGACTGGAGAATAGCCAATGTTGTCCTACTGTTTAAGAAGGGTAGCAGGGATAATCTGAAAAATACAGGCCTGTGGGTCTAACGTCGGTTTTGGGGAAATTATCAGAAAAGTTTCTCAGAGATAAGATCTATATGCATTTAGAAGCAAGTGAACTTACTAGCGATAGAGAGCATAGTTTTGTGCAGAAGAGGTCATACTTCACTTACTTGATTGAGTTTTTTGAGGAGGTGACAAAGGTGATTGATGAGGGAAAAATGGTTGATGTTATCTACATGGACTTCAGTAAAGCCTTAGACAAGGTCTCTCATGGCAGACTAGTACAAAAGGTGAAGTCACATGTTATCAGGGGTGAGTTGGCAGATGGACATAGAACTGGCTTAGCCATAGGAGACAGAGGGTAGCAGTGGAAGGATGTTTTTCAGAATGGAGGGTTGTGACAAGTGGTGTTCCACAGGGATCAGTGCTGGGACCTCTGCTGTTTGTTATCTACATATATTATTTGGAGGAAAACGTAGCTGGTCTAATTAGTATGTTTGTGGATGATACAAAGATTGGTGGAGTCGTGGATGGTAAGGAGGATTGTCAGAGGATACAGCAGGATATTGATCAGTTGGAGGCATAGGCAAAAAAGTGGCAGATGGGCATAAATCCAGATACATGTGAGGTGATGCATTTTGGAAGGTCAATTTTAGGTGGAAATTATACATTGATTGGCAGAACACTTAGGAGTATTGATATGCAGAAAAATCTGGGTGTGCAGGTCACTGAAGGTGATAGGGAGAAAGTGAGGACTGCAGATGCTGGAGATCAGAGCTGAAAAATGTGTTGCTGGAAAAGTGCAGCAGGTCAGGCAGCATCAAAGGAGCAGGAGAATCGACGTTTTGGGCATAAGCCTTCTTCAGGACTGAAGGTGGCAGTACAAGTAGGTAAGATAGTTTAAAAAAGGCCTATGGCATGCTTGCCTTCATTGGAATTGGCATTGAATATAAAGATAGACAAGGATAGAATATAAGGATAGCCGCAGCTTTATAGAACTTCAGTTCGACCAGACTTGGAATATTACATACAGTTCTGGTAGCCACACTACCCGAAGAATGTGGGTACTTTGGATGTTGCTTGGTATGGGGGAGACCGAATAGAAATGTATAAGATTATGAATGGCATGGATAGAGTGGCAAATATGAGGCTTTTTCCCAGAGTAGAGGGGTCAATTACTAGGGGACACTGATTCAAGGTGTGAAGAGGGAAGTTTAAAAGAGATGTGGGAGGCAAGTTTTACACACAAAGGATGGTGAGTGCCTGGAAAACACTACCAGAGAAGGTAGTGATATAGAAACAGTTGCAGCATCAAGAAATACCTGGACGAATACATGAATAGGAAGGGAATAGATGGATAGGAATCATATAAGTGAAGACAGTTTTAGTACGGAAGGGCAATTGTGACGGTGCAGGCTTGGAGGGCCGAAGGGCCTGTTCCTGTGCTGGACTGTTCTTGTTCTTTGTTCTAACCATCCATTCTTCCAAGACGTGTCTGTGAGGGTGCCTCCACTTCCTCATCAGAACTCAGCTTTTGACTTAAAGAACTTATAAATCTTCAGTTTCATTGTGGACTTCCTGTGATTAGTAATGGACTTACAACTTTCTCAACAGCCAAATCATTCCCAAGGAGTACATTAATTCTGTCCATGGATAATTAAACCTTGACTACCACAAGTGTAGCTAAGGTGCCCTCCAATTGAGGTTTACCAACACTGGCTTTCATTGAACTCTTTGGAGGATAAACCAAATATTTCCCCAGTGAAAACATTTGAAGCACTCCTATATCCCTTTGATTAGTTAAGGGCTTGAATGTCTTACTTGAAAAAGAAAGGGTTATAGAACTTAGAACATAGAAAATTATAGCGCAGTACCGACCCTTTAGCCCTTGATGTCGCGCCGACTGTGGAATCAATCTGAAACCTATCTAACCTACACTATTCCACTCTCATCCATATGCCTAGCCAATGACCATTTAAATGCTCTTAAAGTTGGGGAACCTACTACTGTTGCAGACAGTGCATGCACACCCTGATTACTCTCTGAGTAAAGAACCTCTGACATCTGACCTATATCTATCACCCCTCAATTTAAAGCTATGCCCCCTTGTGCTAGCCATTGCCATCTGAGGAAAAAGTCTCTCACTGTCCAACCTATCTAACCCTCTGATTATGTTATATGTCTCAATTAAGTCACCTCTCAACTTTCTTCTCTCTAATAAAAACAGCCTCAAGTCCCTCAGCCTTTTGTTGTAAGACCTTCCCTCCATACCTGGCAACATCCTAGTAAATCTCCTCTGAATCCTTTTCAAAGCTTCCACACCCTTTTCATAATACGGTGACCTGAATTGCATGCAATACTCCAAATGCTGCCGCACCAGAGTTTTGTACACCTGCAGCATGATATGACAGTTCCGAAACTCAATCCCTCTACCAACAAAAGCTAACGCACCATATGCCTTCTTAACAACCCCATCAACCTGGGTGGCAACTTTCAAGAATCTATGTACCTGGACACTGAGATCTCTCTGCTCATCTACACTACCAAACATTTTACCATTAGCCCAGTACTCTGCATTCCTGTTATGCCTTCCAAAGTGAATCACCTCACACTTTTCCACATTAAACTCCATTTGCCATATCTCAGCCCAACTCTGCAGCTTATCTACATCTCTCTGTAACCTATAACATCCTTCGTTGTTATCCACAACTCTACCGACCTTAGTGTTATTTGCAAATTTACTAACCCGTCCTTCTATGCCCTCATCCAGGTCATTTATAAAAATGACAAACCACAGTAGACCCAAAACAGATCCTTGCTGTATACCACTTGTAACTGAACTCTAGGATTAATATTTCCCAGAAACCACCACACTCTATTGTCTTTCAGCTAGCCAATTTCTGATCCAAACTGCTAAATCACCCTCAAACCCATGCCTCTGTATTTTGTGCAATAGTCTACTGTGGGGAACCTTATCAAATGCCTTACTGAAATCCATATACCACATCTACTGCTTTACCCTCATCCACCTGTTCAGTCACCTTCTCAAAGAACTCAATAAGGTTTGTGAGGCACGGAGTACCCTTCACAAACCCTATCCCTAACCAACTTAATCCTCTCTAGATGATTATAAATCCTATCTCTTATAACCCTTTCCAACACTTTACCCACAACCGAAGTAAGGCTCACAGGTATATAATTTCCCTTCTTGAACAAGGGAACAACATTTGCTATCCCCCAGTCTTCTGGCACAATTCCTGTAAACAATAGTGGGCTGCACAGTGGCACAGTGGTTAGCACTGTTGCCTCACAGTGCCAGAGACCCGGGTTCAATTCCCACCTCAGGCGACTGACTGTGTGGAGTGTGCACATTCTCCCCATGTCTGCGTGGGTTTCCTCCGGGTGCTCCGGTTTCCCCCCACAGTCCAAAAATGTGCAGTCATGCGAATTGTCCATGCTAAATTGCCCATAGTATTAGGTGCAGGGGTAAATGTAGGGGAATGGGTCTGGGTGGGTTGCGCTTCGGCAGGTCGGTGTGGACCTGTTGGGCCGAAGGGCCTGTTTCCACACTGTAAGTAATCTAATCTCCTCCCTGGCCTCCTCCCTTTGTTAGTACTGCTGCCTCACAGCACCAGGGATCCAGGTTCGATTCCTGCCTCAGGCAACTGTCTGTGTGGAGTTTGCACATTATCCTCATGTCTGCGTGGGTTTCCTCCGGGTGCTCCGGTTTCCTCCCACAATCCAAAGATTTGCAGGTCAGGTGAATTGTCCATGCTAAATTGCCCATAGTGTTAGGTGCATTAGTCAGGGGTAAATATAAGGTAAGGGAATGGGTCTGGATGGGTTACTCTTCAGAGGGTCAGTGTGGACTTGTTGGGGCGAAGGGCCTGTTTCCATACTGTAGGGAAATTAATTTAATCTAATCTTCCCAGAAAATCCTACGATAAATCCTATCCAGCCCATGTGACGTATCTATTTTTACACTTTCGAGAATTGCTAACACCTTCTCATACACCTCAATCCCATCTGGTTCAGTAGCCTGTATCTCAGTATTCTCCTTGACTACATTGTCTTTTTCTTGTGTGAATACTGACGAAAAGTATTCAATTAGCGCTTCCTCTATCTCTTCTGACTCCACACACAACTTCCCACTACTATGTTTGATTGGCCCTAACCTTACTCTAAGCAAAAGTGAGGACTTCAGATGCTGGAAATCAGAGTCTAGATTAGAGTGGTGCTGGAAAAGCACAGCAGGTCAGGCAGCATCCAAGGAGCAGGAAAATCGACGCTTTGGGCAAAAGCCCCTCATTAGAAATGAAGGCAGGGAACCTCCAGGCATCTAACCTTACTCTAGTAATTCTTTTATTCCTAATATACCAATAGAAAGCATTAGGGTTTTCCTTGATCCTATTTGCCAACAACTTCTCTTCTTATCTCCTATTGTCCTCTCCTATTTCTCCTTAGCTCTCTCTTTAGGTCTTTCCTGGCTAACTTGTAACTCTCAAGCATCCTAACTGAGCCTTCACCTCTCATCCTAACATAAGCTTCTTCTTCCTCTTAATAAGAAATTCAACTGCTTTAGTAAACCATGGCTCCCGCACTCGATAACCTCCTCTCTGCCTGACGGGTACATACATATCAAGGACCCGCAGTAGCTGGTCCTTGAATAAGCTCCACATTTCAATTGTGCCCATCCCCTGCAGTTTCCTTCCCCAACCTATGCATCCTAAATCTTACCTTATTGCATCATAATTGCCTTTCCCTCAGCTTGCCCTGTGGTATGTACCTATCCCTTTCCCTTACGAAAGTAAACATAACCAAATTGTGGTCACTATCACCAAAGTGCTCACCTACCTCTAAATCTAACACCTAGTTGAGTTCATTACCCAGTACCAAATCCAATGTGTCCTCACCCCTTGTTGGCCTGTCCACATACTGTGTCAGGAAACCCTCCTGCACACATTGTACAAAAACTGACCCAACTAAAGTACTTGAACTATAGTATTCCCAGTCAATGTTTGGAAAGTTAAAGCCCTCCATAACAACTATCCTGTCACTCTTGCTCCTGTTGAGGATCACCTTTGCTATCCTATCCTCTACATCTCTGGAACTGTTTGGAGGCCTATAGAAAACTCCCAACAGGGTAACATCTCCTTCCTGTTTCTAATCTCAGCCCATACTACCTCAGGTTATCTTTCTTCCAGACAAAAGCTGTTCATATATCTCATCTGTCCTATGTGCTCCTTATGCAGTCTCAACAGTATTTAGCTCCAAGTTGTTGTTAAAGCTATAATTTGATCCCTGGTATTTTCCTTTTAAATTCTCTTTTTGGACTCATTCTTGTGAACTCTAATAATTCCCATGGGCTTCCCTTGCATTTTCCAGCATTATGATTGAATGCATCCCACTTTCTTACCATTAAAACACTTTGCCTTTTGATTTTCCCCTCCACTTTCAAGAAATTTCCTCTCTGATCCAGGAGGATATGTTAGGGTATTCTTAATTAACCATTCTTTATGCTGGCTACATGCTTTCATTCCATTTTCCCACTTTCTATCCCTCTTGGACTTTTGATGGCAACAAAAAAAAGTTCAGGTTTATGGATCAGCTTATCATTGTCAACTATTGTTGCTACCAATCTAGCCTTTGCAACCCAACAAAAACAGAAATTGCTGGAAGAGCTTGGCAGGTTCGGCAGCAACTGTGGAAAGAAGTCAAAGTTAAGGTTTCAAATCAACTGACCCCTCCTCAGAACTGTTTGGTCCTCACCATGGTTTCTAATTAAAGAAGGTAGTGAGTTTTTAAATCCCTCTAAGACGATAATCTCTCAAACAGCTACATATTGTACTTGGTTTCAGTTTCTAATGCTCGTACCCACCTGTCAATATTATGCTGCTTAATTCATTTCAAATTCAATGTAAGTTTGATCATTCAGTTTCCTTAAATTTCAAATCTTTTGCTTAACATGGTCAGGCAGTAATGCATATGCAGCTTCATAATCCCTGAAACCTCCTCTGACCCAGTGAAATGTTAATTTCCTGTGGTTTATCTGCCTACTTACTCTGCATGGGTAATTTCCAAGTTTCCTTTGGCCAAATCAGTTGATTCAGTAATCAAAGTACATCACTAATGCCTTCACGTCATTTCCCATAGACGTTGGTTGGGCTTGTACAAACTGAAACTTTTAGTACTGACTTTAGATTATTACTTGGATTATCCTCATTGAGAATGCATAAGCATCTGATGTATATCTGCTCAACTGCTATATTTTAAGCTTCAAATATTGATCTCTCTCTCTCTTCCTGTCCTTCTGCAATCCTAATCCCAGTTTTCTGCTTTTTTCCTTTAATTCTATAACCCTTTGTTAACTTTTTCATATTTTTCTTTGTGATTTTTCCACTCTTTGGAACCCTTTAGGATTTCTTGCAACTTCATCTTTAGCTTTTTCTATCTTTTCCTTCTGCTCCAACTGCCTTAATATAACTAAATATTACTTGATTCTAATGTTTCATTACCTAGAGTCCCTGGTTTCACTGGTGTTTCTACTAAACCAAAATGTTGTGCTAGTACTTCAATCATATTTGTATTCCTAGCTTTAGCAGGCAATTTTACCCCTAAATACCCTGGCTTTTGAAAATTCATTTAACACTGTCAGGGGCATCTCTGCAATCAGTAGGAAATCCTTTGCAATTTCCAGTCCTATTTTTTATTTGCTACAGATCCTGGTGTTTTCTTTTCCCTTATCACTTACTAGCACCACAATCAAATCCTCTTTGTTTGTGATTCATAACAATTCTGTATGGACTCCCAATCTCTTGCTATAACCCACTTGGGAACAGGTGCTGATTCTCAAGCTCTGCTACTCTTAGGGTCACCACAACAGTTAGTGATTCAATCAGTACATGCAAAGTCCATGATTTTCCTTACAGGTGAAATCAAGTTAGTGAAAAATACTGAACCTCCTGTACATAACAAGTAGCAGTATTTATTACATGTAAGTAAATTCTAACCAGAAATGTATAAAAATTATTAACACTATCAACATATAACTCTATTAATTAAAAACTCTCATTCCTTTTAAAATCCCTCTATACACACACGTACTGTATTATACTCGCATAAAAGTCAATCTCGCGTAAAAGTCAACCCCTTATTTTTGGCCAAAAATCTTGTATTTTCCATATATCTCATGTAAAATTTGATCCTGCCATATCACATTATAAAGGAAACTGCATGTTCTCATTAACCCACGTAAACAAAATTCATTCATTCATACCTGTAACTCTACTCATCACTCTTTGTTTGCTATAGTGCATCTCTATTCATTTATTCATTCATTCATAACTCTACTTAGCCCACTTGGTTTACTACAGCACATTTTGACTTATTAATTAACTCAGATTGGTACTAAGTCTATTGGTACTTATCACACTTTGTTCACTATACATCCAAAAGATAAAAAGTTAATCATTTTAATTGTGCCATTATATCTGACTAGAAGTGAGATGTATCAGCTATATATATCTTTAATTCTCTGACAAACTTGTTAATGTTGCTGAGGTTCATTACATGCAAGAGTAAATAAGAGGGAAACAGAAGCATTTGGCGAGAAAGTTCAAGAAAGCTTACACATTCCGAATTTAATAAACGTTTCATTTTAAGTGTGCTATTATACCAGGCCATGGCGATGTTGAACAGTGTGATTTTGTAGGATTTCAATGAATCTTTGACATGTTAAATTTTCATACCAGTATGTATCAATAAAATTTACTACTGGTGTTACATCACAGGGTAAATCCTCCTGCTTAATTTCAACCAGCAACACAGAAAAATATTATCCAGTGCAGTAATCTGTGAAAATTCGAGAGGCCAAGAACTATTTAAAGTAAAAATGAACAAAGTATAACAGGGAATAATTAACTAACAACCAATTACAACTCCTTCCTCTAAACTATCCTTTACCTTCCCTTCTATAATAACAGTCTGATAAACCCCCTAATAAGGATTACCAAAAATTCAAAATTTCAAAACCAGCCAGATGTCCAATCTTCTCTTGTTTCTTCCTCAGTCTTATTTTTTTCTTCTTAAGGATTCCAGTTTCATTGGTTACTGATCGATAGAGGTATCTTTAAGAGAGCTATTTTCCCGGACAGTCTGCAGATGCTGGTGGCTTGGCAGTTCTTTTCCCAACTGTTCAATTTTCCCCGGTCTTATACCCTCAAAGCATTAGATTGTGTAATTGGCTTTTAAAATTGTCAATATATTAAATTCAAATTTGATTGGAGTTTGGTATTTTTCAGAGTATAATTTAAACTGATTGGCCTAATTTGAATTTGTTTTGTTATCTCCAGGCAACCAGCTAATTGAATTGGTTGATCAAATGTTACATTATTTCTTGTTCAGAACACTTGGTGCTGTGTCAGGTAGTTCTGCTAGCTTTTAACTCTCTTAAAGGTACACTATATCCACATCTTCATAACAAGCAACAATTTTTTTTAGATTACTTACAGTGTGGAAACAAGTCCACACCGACCCGCCACCCACCCACCCAGACCCATTCCCCTACATTTACCCCTTCACCTAACACTACGGGCAATTTAGCATGGCTAATCCACCTAACCTGCACATTTTTTGGATTGTGGGAGGAAGCCAGAGCACCCGGAGGAAACCCACGCCGACACGGGGAGAACATGCAAACTCCACACAGAGAGTCGCCTGAGGCGGGAACTGAACCTGGGTCTCTGGCGCTGTGAGGCAACAGTGCTAACCACTGTGCTGCCGTGCCGCCCACTAATTCATTTCTGTTTTTCTTGCTTTTATCCAGTAATTACCTTTACCTTAAGTTATTGTGTTTTTCTTCTTTATCCAGGATTAGTTGAGTGATCAAATCGACTTCTGCTAATAATACTGTATTTCAAACTGCAGCATGAATTTCAGCCCCTCAAAACTAGTGCCTGTCTAATCGGCCCTATAAATTGAGCCTTTAAAAAAGTCTAAAAAAATTTGACTTTTACACATGTATATATGGTATATATATATATATTATATATATAATCACAGATAAACAAAAAAATTGTGTCTGCCATGGGTGGAGGGAAGATATACTGAGTAATTACACAATTCAATAGCAGTAATCTTCAGGTGTAGATAAAATATTTGTTTCTATTTCCATAGGTCTTCTGAAATTTGAGATACTTCCAGATTCTCAGTTGTTTATCAAAGTTACAGGGATTTGTACATTAATTGTTCAGTTATTTCACCAATCACTGGCTAGATGCAATAGCTTATAGCACATAGTGGGAAAAAATAACTTTGGCATGAATTATTTGGCTGTAGAGAGACATAGAGACAGATAGTGTTTCTTCCAATCTGAAAATTGTCTACCACTGCATTTAGACCATAAGACATAGGAGCGGAAGTAAGGCCATTCGGCCCATCGAGTCCACTCCGCCATTCAATCATGGCTGATGGGCATTTCAACTCCACTTACCCGCATTCTCCCCGTAGCCCTTAATTCCATGTGACATCAAGAATTTATCAATTTCTGCCTTGAAGACATTTAGCGTCCCAGCCTCCACTGCACTCTGTGGCAATGAATTCCACAGGCCCACCACTCTGTTTCTAAACTCCAATGAATACAATCCCAGGATCCTCAGCCGTTCCTCATATGTTAGACCAAGCATTTCAGGGATCATCCGTGTGAATCTCCGCTGGACAGCTCCATTGTTTGCAAGCAAACTGTCCAGCTGCCCAGGAACCAATCAGCAATTGTCACCAAGGCAGATGTCCTTTGGCATCCTCAGTTGGGTGCAACTGTACAAAACAGACAATGATATGTAGCTGGCTGAATCTCTCTGTGCAAACATTCTGTTCTGTACTGTCCTATCTCAGCTTCCACATTGCCTACAAAGCAGCGATGGGAACACAACTCACAATGACTTCCAGAACTCGTTTTTAAAAAGGCAGCAGCTACGCCACAGTCCTTGGTTTTAAATCAGTCTTTTTTCCATTTTAGTGCACAATCGAAACTACAGAGAAATATAAAGAGGTAGTCTTTATTATGTTTACTTTAGTTCAGTTTAAACATTTCAACTCAATTGCCAAAGTGTGCAGTGAATTCAGACAACCACCAGGCAAACTTTTGGTGAAAGGTTTTTCCTTATGTCCCTTGTAATCCTTCTACAATCATCTTAAATCTGTAACTGATCTCTCTGTTCGGAGAAAGGAGTCTTCACTGTTGATTCTGTCCAAACTTCTCATTATTTTGTAAATCTTGATTAAATGACTTCTCAGCCTCCTCTGACCTAAGGAAAACGATTGTTGCCTATCCAATCTTTTCTTATACCTCCCATTGTCAAGCCTCAGCAACATTCTTGTAAAACCCCTGTCTACTCTTACTTGACCAATTAAGTCCTTCTTATAATGTGATGACCGGAACTGCACACACAAAACTCCAGTTTGGCCTCAGCTTAAGGGTCAATTGAAATTTTCTTTCGTAATGTTGAGATTCTGCTTTATTTTATTCTCACAGAATCATAGAATCAACAGAGTTATATAGATTGGAAACAGACCTTTCGGACCAGCTTGTCCATGCCAACCAGATATCCTCAATTGACCAACTCCCATTTGCCAACATTGGCCCATATCGCTTTAAACCCTTCCTATTCATGTACCCATCCAGATGCCTTTTAAATGTTGTAATTTTACCCACCTCCACCACTTCTTCTGACAGCTCATTCCATGCTCGCACAACCCTCTGCATGAAAACGTTACTCGTTGGGTCCATTTTAAATCTTTCCCCTCTCACTTTAAACCTATGCCTTCTAGTTTTAGTCTCCCTGCTATCATCACAACTTTCTCTTCATTGCCATGTCACACCTGGAAGGGGAAGGATCTGCCTACGGCGAAAAATAAAAATTGAAAATAATTTATTAGGATGACTGGCTGTATTTCAAGTTGATAAGCCTCTAGGATTAGATAGGAAGCACTTGCAGACACTGATGGAAGTGAGGATGAAGATTGCAGAGGTACTGACCACAATTATCAATTCCCTTTAGATTGTGCCTGAGAACTGGAAAGTTCAAAATATTACACATTGTTCGTAAAAGGGTGTTAGAATAAAGCCAATTAATTTAACTTTGATGGCGGGAAAGCATATATAATCCAGGGCAAATTGAAGAGGCTGTTGTATAAGGGCATATGGATTAATTAAGGAACATCAGCACAGATGCATTAAACACAGAAATATAAAAAGTAGGAAAAGACTGGCAATGCTATAGTAATAGGCGATAGGGAAATAGATAAGTTTATCTGTGGCTGCTAACAAGAGTCCAGGATGATATGTTGCCTCCCTGGTATAAGGGTCATGGATGTCTTGCAGTAGCTGCAGGACATTCTGGAAGGGAAGGGGGAGAAGCCAGCTGTTGTGGTCATATTGGCATCAATGTTATAAGTAACAAACAGGTTGAGGTCCTCCAAGCTGAATTTAGGAGTTAAACTGCAAAGTAAGACCTCAAAGGCAGCAATCTCAGGATTGCTACCAGTGCCACAATGCTAGTCAGAATGGGAATGGCAGGATAGATAAGATGAATATGTGGCTTGGGGCATGGTGCAAGAGGGAGAGATTCAAATTCCTGGGACATTGGAACTGATTCTGGGAGGTGGGACCAGTACAAACTCAACAGTCTGCTCCTAGGCAGGACTGGAAGCAATGTCCTGGGGCAAGTGCTAGTGATGTTGGGGTGGGTTTAAACTAATATGGCAAGGGAATGGGAACTTAAGAGAAAATCAAAAGGAAGTAAAGTGGGGACAGAAACAAAAAGCAATAAGGGGGAAAATGAAAATGGAATGCAGAGAAATCAAAGACAGAAATCAAAAAGGGCCACAATACATCATAATTCTAAAAGGGCAATAAATATCAAGAAAATGAGCCTGCAGGCTCAGCGTCTCAGTGCAAGGAGCATTTGTAATAAAGGTGGATGAATTAACAGCACTGACTGTTATTAACGGGTATGATGTAGTTGGGATCACAGAGACTGGGCTCCAGGCGACCAAGGATGGGAACACCACATCTAGACGTATTCACTTTTCAGGAAGGATACTTGGAAAGGAAAGGGAGGTGGGGTAGCATTGCTGGTTAAGGGGTAAAATTAAAACAATAGTAAGGAAAGTAATTAGCCTGGGTGATGTAAAATCTGTATGGGTGGAGCTGCAGAACACCAAAGGGCAAAAAAAAAACCTGAGTGGGAGTTGTCTACAGACCACCAGACAGTAGTTGTGAAGTTGGGGACAGCATCAAACAGGAAATTAGAGATGCGTGCAGTAAAGGTACAGCAGTTATGGGTGATTTAAATCTTCATATTGATTGGACTAATCAAACTAGTAGGAATGCAATGGAGGAGCATTTCTTGGAATGTATAAGGGATCGTTGCCTGATGAAGGGCTTATGCCCTAAACGTCAATTCTCCTACTCCTTGGAAGCTGCCTGACCTGCTTTCCAGAACCACATTGTCGACTCTGATCTCCAGCATCTGCAGTCCTCACTTTCTCCAAATTCAAATTGTTGTCAAAACAGCAAACAAAACTCAGCTATTTGTTTCATAGTCAAATGTTGCATATTTTCAATTTTCAGTACACTCTGAGACTGCTAGTCAATCACATGATAGATGCCTGCAAGCTCTCAGTGCAAAACAGCTTTCACTCTCTCTTAAAGGTACAGTATACTCCTTCAACTTCATAACACTTCCCCCTTAAGAAAAGATGAACTATCATAATGAAAAGATAGCTTTTTTCTCCTAATTCTTAACTCCATTACAATGAAATACATAAGACATTAATCTGTTCATATTAATTTGTGCATACATACCCACATATAACATTGTATCTATTCACTCTTATCTATATTTTATCCATTTAATCCATGATAATGCATCTGCTGTCACATTCTTATGATCACATCATGTATAATTTGTAAATTAAAAGTCTGTAACTCCAAAGAAATAGTCTTATATTCTTGTCTTTAAATCATTCCAAGAATGTAAGAGGACTATGATTCGTGTACACAACTGTCTCCGACACAAAGTTAGTCACATAAACATTAAAATGTTGTAAGGCCAGTACCAAGCTCAATATTCTTTTTCGATCGTAGAGTATTTTCCCTGGTGGGTGTTGAGTTTCTTTGAAAGGTCACTGATCAGCCATTCAATACCATCATCATCTTCCTGTAGCAAGACAAATCCCCAACTCCTATATAACTAGCATCAATTGCAAGTTTGAAGGGTTTCAAAAATGTTGTGGTGGTTAATACTGCTTTTAAATTGTCCAATACCTCCTGGCATTGTTCTGTACACTGAAATGTTGGGTTCTTTTTCAGTAAATCTGCTGGCGGTGCCACTACGCTGCTGAAGTTGGGAACAAACTTCTGGTAGAATCTGCTTACTCCCAAAAATTGAAGTGCTTCTTTCTTCGAGATTGATCATGGAAATTCCTCAATGACCTTCATGTTGGTATTCCTTGGGACCAATCTTCCATGACCGATGTTATGTCCCAAGAACACCACCTCTGCCTTTGTAAAATGTGTTTTCTTTAAGTTGATTACCAGTTTTGCTTCTCTTAATTGTTCAAAGAGCTTTGCCAATTGTACCATGACTCACTAAAGATCACTACATCATTCAGATAGACTGCACAGTTTGTCAACCCAGACACAACTCTGTTCATGAGTCTTTGGAAAGTGGCTGGTATGTCTTTCACTCCAAAAGGCATCAACTTTGAATTGACATAGCCCATTTGGGGTTACAAATGCAGAAACTTCTTTCGCTTTCTCTGATATCTGCCAATAACCATGCAGTAAGTCCAATTTTGTGACGTAACTGGCTTGTCCATCTTTCGCTATACAGTGCTGCAATCTTGGTATTGGATATGAGTCCAATTTTGTTATGGTGTTGACCTTCTGATATTCCCCACAAAATCATTGAGTCCTGTTAGGTTTGGGAACTAACACAATTGGCGAACTCCACTTGCTCTGACTCAGTTCGATGAAATTTTCGATGAGCATCGCATCCACTTCTTTCTGGACCTGTATGGTTTTATCGAAACAGCATTTCTTACTTCTACCTCATGCACAATAGCATTAGTCCTCCCCATCTTATTCCCGCATATGTCCTCATATTGCTGCTATCAACTGGATTCTTTGCTCCTGAGAGAGATGGTTCACTAACCTATCCCACTCCTCAAGGACTTCCTCATTGTTTAATATATTTTGAGCCACATTAAACGCCACAATATCTTGATTTGATTCCTCATTCTGTGAAGCAGTAACTAACACCTGTTTCTCTTGTTCCTTCTCTCTATTATAATAAGGTTTCAGCATATTCTCATGGCATACCTGATACAGTTTTTTCCTATCCAACACCTTTACCAGATAGTTTACCTGACCCAACTTTTTCTCAATTTGATAGGGAACACTAAATCTGGCTTTGAAGGGATCTCCTACCACTGGTAACAATACTAATACGTAGGTGAAAGTGAGGACTGTCGAGGTTGGAGATCAGAGTTGAGAGTGTGATGTTGGAAAAGCGCAGCAGGTCACGCAGCATCCGAGAAGCAGGAGAGCTGATGTTTCAGACAAAAGCCCTTCCTCAGGAATTCCTGAGGAAGAGCTTTTGTCTGAAACGTTGACTCTCCTGCTCCTTGAATGCTGTCTGACCTGCTGAGCCTTTCCAGCTTCATTCTGTCAACAATACTAATTCATCATCCCCATGGGAAAACGTCTGAATTTCAGAGTTTTTATTTGCCACCTGCTTCATTCTATGCTGTGTCCTCTTAGGTGCTGTTTAGCTAACTCACCTAAGTGATTTAATATCTCCCTCACCTCCGATACATAATCCAAGTGTGAGATCTTTGACTTTGGTCCTGTTAACTTTTCATTAATTAGTTTCAAAGGCCCTCTTACTTCCAGATATTAACTCAAAGGGAATAAACTGAGTAGATTCATTTGGGGCATCTCTACTGGCACACAATATGAAAGAGATATCTTTATCCCAATCATTCAGGTAATCCTGATAGTATGCTCGCAACATGGTCTTCAGGGTTTGATGCCACCTTTCCAAAGCTCCCTGGGATTCAGGATACTATGCACTGGATTTAAAGTACTATATGCCTAAGCTATCTATGATTTTCTTAAACAGCCTAGCAGTAAAATTAAAGCCTTGGTCTGATTGAATCTCTCTGGGTAGCCCATACTGCGTGAAGAAAGCTACTAACCCCTCTACTACCCTTTTTATCTTAGAACTCCATAATTGAATTGCCTCCGGTGTTGGTTTTATGGCGGCCTGTGGCTTACCCACCAATTGGCATATATTTTTTTTTAGATTAGATTCGCTATAGTGTGGAAACAGGCCCTTTGGGCCAACAAGTCCACACCGACCCTCAAAAGAGCAACCCACCCAGACCCATTCCCCTACATTTACCCCTTCACCTAACACTACAGGCAATTTAGCACGGCCAATTCACTTAACCTGCACGTTTTTGGATTGTGGGAAACTGGAGCACCCGGAGAAAACCCACGCAGACACGGGGAGAATGTGCAAACTCCACACCGACAGTATGATTGTATGTCAAAAGTTAACTACATCCTTTTGCGTTCCAGACCAACAGAAGTTCTTTTGTACCTTAACCTGAGTCTTCCGTACACCTATTGACCTCCTACAGATAGTTCATGTGCTACCCATAACACCTCCTCTCTGTATGCTACCCATTTCTTCTCTGCACTAACCTGCCATTGTCTCCATTTCGATCTTCGGATTCTATTTTTAAGATAATAACCTTCAGAAATATTCTCTGACTCTTTGTCGCAGTATACAACAACATATATGTCTTTTATTGTCTCATCTTTCTGTTGTAAGTCACTTAGCCTTTCAGGACAAAATGCTTCTGCCTGACCCTTTGCCTGTTCAGGTTTTTCCTGCACCATTACATCAAACACAGTGTCTGAGAATGGATCTTCAATTCCTTCATCTTTCTCTTTAGTTTTTGCTTTGTGCTGTGACTTACAATACTGAGATCCAGTTATTACATAGTCTGGAAAAATTCCAGGGTAATTTTCTTTTAACTCCTCAGTTTCTTGGTCTTCCTTGGACTTTGCCACAACAAAGGGTATCAATCCCACATTGGATCCTGCCAAATCATTCCCAAGAACAAATTGAATTCCTGGAACTGGCACTCAGTCAATCACTCTCACCGTTACTACCCCAGTCTTGAGTTGGCACTCTAACCTGATCTTACATAGGGGAACATTAAATTTCCGTCCATCTATCCCACAAATTACCACTCTCATGGGTAACAGGTCAGAAAGAGTGTAAATATATTCATCTCTGACTATTAGAGACTGATTAGATTCTGTATCTCTCAAAATGATAACTTCTTTCCTACTCCCCCTGTTCTTTCTGAGTAAACTTTTCCCACAGAAGCGAATTTTTTGTAGAGATCAGGCACTAACTCCATACCCAGCCCCTGCCGAGGCTGTGCACTCTCCTGCAGCTCCTCGACTTTTCTTGGGGTTTCCTTTACTACTTCCACTAATGCCATTGGCTTAGCTTATCACATCTTATCCCACAGTCGCTTTATCAACCAGCACTGTGCCTATACGTGTTCCACTTTAGCATAGTGGAAACACCTGAGGCCTTTCACCTCCTTTTCACCCTCTTTGGCTTCATTTTTAACCCATGGTAAACTATTACCGGTGTGTTCCACTCTTTGTTTTGTACTGTAGGATCTCCTCTTCTCCCAATTTCTATCCCTCACAGGATGAAAATATTGCCAGAAGCAAAACTTTGCCTTTTGTACCAATGCATATTCATCTGCGATGTCTGCCAGTCTTCTCACTTCTTGAACTTTCTGTTCATCCACATGAATTCTTATCATCGCTGGCAGTGAGGTTTTAAACTCCTCCATCAAAATGATCTCTCTTAGAGCCTCATAGGTCTTATGTATTTTTAAGGCCTGCACCCATCTATCAAAATGACTACATTTAATTCTTTTGAATTCAACATTAGTCTGACCTGGTTGCTTCTTTATATTTCTGAACCACTGTCTACATGCTTCTGGTACCAATTCATAAGCACCTAAAATAGCCGGATTGACATCTTCATAATCTCTTGCAAATACCTCACTAGCTCTGCCTACCAGCTTAGTCTGAAATAGCATTTCCACAAGTTCTCTGAGCATGCCTCTGCCCAGCCAATTTTTCAAATGAAATAAAGAAGGCTTTGACATCTTTCTCATCAAAATGTGGCAAT
The DNA here is from genome assembly GCF_004010195.1 of Chiloscyllium plagiosum. Taxonomy (NCBI): domain Eukaryota; kingdom Metazoa; phylum Chordata; class Chondrichthyes; order Orectolobiformes; family Hemiscylliidae; genus Chiloscyllium; species Chiloscyllium plagiosum. The sequence continues at coordinate 40,664,836 of NC_057724.1, forward strand.
GTTTTAACATATTTGTGTATGTCACCACCTTGACTCTTCATTTCCATCCTGTTAACTTGATTTTCCTCACTAATTTGCAACTTCTAAAGTTCAAATTCTCTCTTTCTCTCTCTTCTCTCTTGCTTTGCTCAGGTAAGAACCTTCTGTCTCTTCCTTTTTCCTCTAACATGGATCTTCTTTCATTTTCTTTATATTGCAACTCCATTTGCTTCGATTGTAATTTGAATTTTTCTAATTCCACTGCACTTGTCTGTTTCTCTGACACACCTAAGTGCTTGACTTATTTGCTAACAATTTCAACTTTACTTTTGTCCTTGGTTAAACCCAATTCTAACCTCTTTCTTAATTCTAAAAGTATGGCCTTTTTCTGTCTTTCTAAACTTTCTTGGCAATTTTGGGAATCATCTTCAAACACCAGAATCTCTTTAGCAATCTTAAGAGCCATTTCTCTTACTTTTAATTTAACTAACCACACGTAACAAAAATTAAACAAATTTTCTCACCTATGTTTTATTTAAAGATCTAGAACACTAACCTGTAAGTGTTTAAATCTGCTGGGATTTTTTGTATCACAAATCTGTTCAAATCTGTCCAAATCTCAGACTGGATCTATCTAAATCTGTCCAAATCCCGGACGAATCCCTAAACTGTTACAACACGGTGATAAACCCTTCTGTTAATTAAACCAAAAACCCAGAAAAGCTCATTTCACCTTATAATCTGTTAAAGTATGAGGGAAAGAAAACTCCCAAATTCCACTATTTAAAGAAAAAATGTATCAATTTATCCTTTCCCTCTAAAAGTGAACATTAAACAACAACTATTTATAACTCTACGTTTCTTTTCTCTTAAATGTGTGTTCTCTGCCTCCAACTCTACAACAATATACTGTTCCAATCAAAGTCTGCATTAAAATTACATCAACTTAATTTCAAAACTACACAGCGGCTGGTGTTGGTGTCCGTCTCCCTCTGGCTGAAGATTTCCCTGGGTCCTCTTCAGTCATTTGCTGCAAAGATGTTTCATATGAAAAAGGTACCTTTGATAGAGAGTGTTTTGCTGGCAGTTACTCTGTCAATGGCAGTTCGCTAATGTTCAAAATGTTTGCATCTTTATACTCCTAACATCAGATTGTCTCAATGGTTTGAGGATGGCAAAAACAATGAATTCAAACTTGATTGGATTTTAGTATCTGTGGCATAATTTAAATCTGTGGCTAAATTCGAATGGTTGGCAAAACAGCAACCAAACAGCCAAATGTTACATATTTTCAATTTTCCAGTACAATTTGAGACTGCTAGTCAGTCATGTGATAGGTGTCTGCAAGTTCTCAGTGCAAAACAGCTTTCCCTCTCTCTTAAAGGTACAGTACATTCCTTCAACTTCATAACACAAGAGAAATCAGGGATAATGTCAAAGCCAAAGAGGAGGCATTTTAATCAGCCAGAAAAGCAGCAATCCTGATGACTGAGAGAAATTTAAAATTCAGCAGTGGAGGACAGTTCGAAACAGGAAAATATAATATGAGAATAAGCTTTTAGCATGGAGATAAGGTGAAATTTCTTCAGCCAGAGAGTGGTGAATCTATGGATTTCAATGCCTCAGAAGGCTGTGGAGGACAGGTCATTGAGTGTATTTAAGCCTGAGATAGATAGGTTCTTGATTGTCAAGGTACAATCAATTGACAACAAAGAGATCGCAGACCAGCTTGAACAAATACATTGGATATATCTTCACTAAGAGGGACAAAAATAACCTTCTAGAAATGCTAGGGGTAAGAGGGTCAAGTGTGAAGGAGGAACAGAAGGAAATACTTATTATTCAGGAAATAGTATTGGGGAAATTGATGGGATTTAAGTCTGATAAGTCCCCAGGGTCTGATGCTCTGCATCCCAGAATATTTAAGTAAGTAGCCCTAGAAATAGTGGATGCATTGGTAATCATTTTACAGTTTTCAATAGACTCTGGAAGAGTTCCAATCGGCTGGAGGGTAGCTAATATAACCGTACCATTAAAAAAATAAGGGAGAGAAAGAACAGAGAATTATAAATTGGTTAGCATGATATTGATGGTGAGGAAAATGCTGGAGTCAATTATTAGGCATGTAATAACTGAGCATTTGGAAAGCAGTGACAGGGTCAGTCCAAATCAGCATGGATTCACTAAATGGAAATCATGCTTGACAAATCTTCTGGAATTTTTTGAGGATGTGATCAGAAGAGTGGACAAGGGTGAATGCTGTGTATCTGGAAATTCAAAAGAAATTAGTAAGCAAAACTAAAGTTGATGCTATCAGAGGTAATGTATTGACATGGGTAGAGAACTGGTTAGCAGATAGGAACCAGAGATTTGGAATAAATGGATCTTTTTCAGAGTGGCAGGCAAGAGTACTACAAGTGTGGTACCGCAGGATTCATGCTAGGACGCCAACAGTTCACAAAATACATTCATGAAGGATGAAGGAATTGAATGCAACATCTCTAAATTTGCAGACAACATTCAGCTGGGTGGCAATGTGTGCTGTGAGGAGGATGCTAAGAAGCTGCAGGGTGACTTGGACTGACTGGCTAAATGGGCAGATATTTAGCAAATGCAATATTATGTAAATAAAAGTGAGGTTATCCATTTTGGTGGCAAAAGAAAGGGCAGACTATTATCTGAATGGTGGTAATTTAGAAAAAAAGTGAAATGCAATGAGACCTGGGTGTCATGGCAGAACACTCACTGAAGGTTGCATGCAGGTGCAGCAGGCGGTGAGGAAAGCAGGCGGTGCTGGCCTTCATAGCGAGAGGATTTGACTCCAGGAGTAGGAGTTATATGGGGCCTTGGTGAGGCCACTTCTTGAGTATTGTGTGCAGTTTTGGTCTCCTAGTCTGAAGAAGGATATGCATACTATTGAGGAAGTCCAGCAGAGGTTCATCACACCAATCCCTGGGAGGCAGGACTGAAATATAAGGAAAGACTGGATCAACTGGGCTTGTACTCACTGGAATTTAGAATAATGAGGGGAGATTTCATAGAAACATATAAAGTTCTGATGGTATTGAACAGGCTAAATGTAGGAAGAATGTTCCTGATGTTGGGGAAGCCCAGAACTAATGGTCATAGTCTAAGAATAAAGGGTAAGCCATTCAGGACTGAGATGAAGAAGAATGTTTTCACTGACAGAGTTGTGAACTTGTGGAATTCTCTACCACAGAAAGCTTTTGGGGCCCATTTGTTACATATATTCAAGAGGGAGCTGGATGTGGCCCTTGCGACTGAAGGGATTAAGGTATATGGAGAGAAAGTGGGAATGGGATACTGAAATTGCATGATCGGCCATGATCATATTGAATGGTGATGTAGGCTCGAAGGGCCGAATGGCTTACTCCTGCACCTATTTTCTATGTTTCTTTGTTTCTAATTGGCCCTTTAAGCCTGTTGTATCATTTAAGAGGATTAAAACTCATCATCCAAATCAACATCCTGTTCTCACATTGCCCCCATTGCCTTTGATCACTTTGGGCCTAAGAATTATATCTAATGCATTCTTGAAAACATCCAATGCTTTGGGCTGAATTGCTTTCTATAGCAAAGAATTCCAAAGGGGGAAGAAATTTCTAGTCACCCAGCCCTAAATGGTCTGCATCATATCTCTAAACAGTGACCCCTGGTTCTGGACTCATGGCCATCAGCTAAGCTCATGTTGAATGGCAGAGCAAGTTCAAAGATCAAAATGGCCTACTTCTTCTCCTATTTTTTATGTTTCTATTTCTAAATCACACTGAAGCATCTCTATATCTTCCTCACTGTTAACCGTCCCACCCAGCTTTGGTAAATTCTGATTAAGCAACTTGATTGATTTTTTTGATGATGATTCTTTGGGGGAATGTATGGGAAATCTAGCCCCACAATCAAAATCATTACAAATGATAAAAGATTAAACCAACTTATCCAAAGTCCCCAACGTACCAGACTGATAGCTCCAGGTTAAAAACATTTAGTTTCTGTACAATTATTGCTTAATATGATATTAATTTTCAACCCCTCTTTAACTGGTTGAAGGTTCAATTTTTTCAGTGTCTCTGATGGTGGTTGACCCTTTTTCCTTTCAAGAAGGGAATTTGCTGAGAGAGTGGGAGGAAGAATAAATAGTTGGTTGGAATATTCTTTTGATTCTTCACTCCAAGGAGGGAGAGATGAACAGAGTTATTCTCTCCTTCAAAAGATGAATGTTTGTGCTGTTTTCTTCAAACACAAAGTTGTGGCTACTCATCTAGAAACCAAGCAATAAATTGTTAGGATGTTGAGTATTCCTGAACATAATACAACTGGTCCTGGTTGAAAAACTAATCAAAACTCTGTCACTGGACAAAATTAGCCATGGACAAACACTCATGCAACATCTGCTTTCACAGTCCCTTAGTTTAAAACAATATTTTTTTTCCCATTTTTCAATCCGCAGTCCAAAAATTAGAAATGCTCTTTATTTGTAACATAGAGGATTTGCAATGCTAATACAGTTGATTTGATGTACACATACTTCCAAAACATTTTTGATAAATGCCATGTAACACACTTATAAGCAAAATTGAAATCCATGAAATAAAATGGACAGTGTCGGCTTGGATACAAAGTTGACTGTGTGACAGGAAGCAGGGATTAGATGTGAATGCATTTTTTTTAAGTGTGAAGAAACAAATACAGTTGACTTTCCCAGGGATGGCATTAGGATCACTCCTTTTATTGATATATATTAATGTTTAATGTTGTGTTGGCAGAAAACAGTTTCAAAATTTACAGATGACACAAAATTGCAATTATTTTGAACTGTGAAAGGGACAGTGATAAACTATAAAATCTCTGGAAAGACTGGTAGAATGGACAGACATGTGGCAGTTTAAATTGAAAACAAACAAGTGTGCAGTAATACAATTAAAAAGAAGAAAGTGGAGAGGCAACATAATTCAAATAGAACAATTCTAATGAGGAATAAAGAGACTGCAGGGTATAAATGCAAAAAAGGTTTGAAAATATTTGGGTAGGTTAAGAAAGTAATTATATGAGATTCCATACATTATATTTACATGGAGTACAAACTAAAGTTATGATAGACAATTGCAATGCACTGTTTGGTCTCAACTGGACTTTTGTGTCCAGTCCGAGGCATCACACTTTAGAAAGAGTTTGTGATTTTTGAGAAAAGGTGGAAAGATTTTAGACAGTGTACAGAAAGAATTTCCATGAATGAATCCAGGAATGACAGAATTCAGTAATAAGTATAATTGGAATAGTTAGTGTTCTTTGAATGACAGAATACAGTTACAAGTATAATTGGAATAGTTAGTGTTATTTGAGAAAGTTGTTCAAAATCATGAGGGATCTAAACAGAATAGATAGGAAGAAACATTTCTTGCTGTGGATAGAATCAGAGCACACTGATGTAAAATAATTTCTAAAATAAACAACCATGAGATGAGATTCTGTTTCTCTAATTTTGGACACCAAGTAATCAGGATGTAGAATGCATAAAAGTGTGAAGACAGATTCAATTATGATTTTCAAAAGGGAATTAGATATTTATCTGAAAAACAGAAATTGGGAGAAAGGAGAAGTTGCTTTTGTGAAGAAGGTCTAGCATGAACACAGCAGGCTAATTGGCTTTTTTCTATACTGTAATGATATTATTTCATGACTATATAATGTTATGCATTTTATAAATTGGTTGTAAGGAGAGAGAGGTGGAAATTAATTTAGATCTAAGTGCAAAGTAACGGGCGACATGGTGGCACAGTGGTTAGCACTGCTGCCTCACAGCGCCAGAGACCTGGGTTCAATTC
>NC_057724.1:40670736-40704953 GCF_004010195.1 Chiloscyllium plagiosum
GTAGTGTTAGGTGAAGGGGTAAATGTAGGGGTCTGGGTGGGTTGCACTTCGGCGGGTTGGTGTGGACTTGTTGGGCCGAAGGGCCTGTAAGTAATCTAATGATTAATGGAAGATAAAAGATATGCATCAGCTATCAATGGTGCAGAAGTAGCTAAAGGTGGAGTTGAAAGAGATCCAGGAGATTCAGCAATCAGGAATTCTCAGTGACTATTGCACGGTTTTAGTGAATATTCTCAGAGCTGAGACAGAAATTGGAGTGTGGAGCAGATCAGTATGTCCTGTGGACATTAAAGAATCAAATCTAACTGGATGAGCACACCTAAATGAGGAAATGCTAAATCTGTGACATCTTACATCTGAATTTTTCTGTCATTTCTGCTGTATATGCAATAATTATGCCCAAATTAACTTAGCTGTCAGCATTGCTCGGCACTATAAAAAAGGACCAAACAGTACTTTCTAAAGACTCACTAAAAGCTTATTTCCCAAGTGATTTGTGATGTTATTTTTACCACTGACAATTTCTTGAGATTTGTACATTTTTTCAGTGGGCTTGCCATTTAACCCTTCCTCTGCAATTCAAAATGACCGTGACTCTTCACTATTTGGTGTGTTTGAAGTTGGCTACCCTAACACCTGCCATTGTAAAGCAGCTGTTAACCTACTGCAGTTCCCTAAAACAATCCTCATCAGTCATGCAGGTAAATTTGGGGGAGGGTCTTCTTTGGGAGGGATAGAAATGAAGAATAGTGGTCATCCAATTGTATTTTGCATGTGTACTGACCCAGTTTCTATTTCTAAAAATTGGATTTACAAGCAGCGGGGAGAAGCTTGAGCCATACTATTAAGTATTTGTCCCAGTTCAAGGGAGCAAACAGCCATGGATTGCAACATTGCTAAGGAGCAGAAGAAGGGCATGTATTGTATTTTTTTTAAATTCAAGGAATGTGGGTATCAGCATGAACTGCCCATTTCTAATTGCTCTTGTAAAGCTGATAGTGAGAAACATTCTTGAATTGCTGCAGTCCATGGCATGAAGACACAGCCACAATGCTGTAATGAAGAATGTTCCAGGCTTTTGGTACAGTAAAGTTGAACCAATTATTAATACCTGACTAGGTAATTAGGGAGTTATGGCAGCCATGATGCACCAGATTGCATGATGATGGAAAGATTCTGAAGAGAGAAGTGACAGGATATTGTGGTAAGTTTAAATGTAAAAAAGGGCAGACATTGTTATGCCAGCATAGGTAGAAGTTTCCTGCAGAATCCCCAGATGCTGTGAAAGAATTGGCCAGGTAATAACATATTTTATAATAGCACAAAATCTTGCAGATGCTGGAGGTCTGAAGCAAAAACAGAATTGAGTTCTGATGAAGAGTCACTGGACTTGTATCTGGTTGGCATGGACAAATTGGATCGAAGGGTCTGTTTCTGCGCTGTACATTTCTATGACTCTATGACTCAATGACTTGAAATGTTAACTCTGCTATCTTCTCTCAGCTACTGTCAGATCTGCAGAGTCTCTCCAGCAGTTTCTGATTTTGTAATAGAATTTCTTGCCGGGCAATTTTTCCACACTAGGATCCCTCTAAAGTCTGCATTTAAAATTGGAGACTTGGGATAGTTCAGGTGAAATTAAACAAAGTGACTACTCTGGAAATGTTAGATTGTTAAATACAGTACATAGCGAAACTCCTGAGTAACTACTGAACTGATCCCATACTTAACTCATATATCCACAAATACATTTTCCCTCAAATGCATTACATCACACAAACCCAACCTTCCTTCACCCCCGCAGCCCCCCCCCCCCACCCCCATCAGGACCTGACCCTCCCTTGCACTCAGCAGAACTCAAACCTCCCTTCCTTGAACAATCCACCTTGCCTCCAGTAGAAAATTAAGACCCCTTCTTCTGCACCTCACTCAGAGCCAACCTGACCAGGTGTTGGACCTGACCCCTTGAACATAGAGCCTGTCAATCCTCCCCTTTCCCCACAGAACCAACAGTCCCCCTAACAACCTCTGATCCCAACCCACTGCACATGACAACACTTCCCCTCACTGCAGCAGACCTGACCCAACTGACATACTCACTTATGAACCCAAACCCCCAAGTCCCAAACTCCACCTCTGCTGGTCCAATTTCTTCCACCCAACTCAACCTACACTAAACATTACATTGCTTACCTGCTTCCTTGCTACCTCGCACCCTAGCACCCTATCCACTTGGCATCCTACTTGCTTCCCACTATGGTCTATCCACCAGGTACCCTGTCCAGCTGGCAGGCTACCCCTACCCTAGCTGGCATATTATCCCGATCTTTAAATTTTAAGATAAAGCAGTTGACCGCACAACAGTCATGTTGTAGTCAAGCTGAGCTGGAAGAAGGGATAGGCCATTTAGGACCGAGGTATGGGAAAATTTCTTCACTCAAATGGTAGTGAATCTGTAGAATTCTCAATTGCAGAAGGTTGTAGAGGTGAAGTCGCTGAATATAATTAAGAAAGAGATAGAATTTTTTTTTAATTTTAAAGATACCAATGGGATATGGGTAGAAATGAGGAATATGGCATTCAACAAAGGATCAGCCATGATCTGATGGAATGGCACAGAAAGCTTAGATGGCTGAATGCCTACTCTTGCTCCTAGTTTCTATATTTTTGTAAGCATTTAAGATGCTGGATCAGTTGTCAATCAAGTGAATTTTTTTGGTTTTGGATGGTGTCTTTTTTCCAGAGTAGTATTGGATCTACACACATCCAGGTAAGTGGGGAGTAGTCCATTACACTCCAGATTTATATACAGTACATGTGGAAATATTTTGAGGATTCAAAGAGATGAGTCACTCATGACACAATTCCCAGCCTTTGGCCTGGTTTTGTAACCACTCTATTCAACTACTCTGGTCAAGAAAGAGTATTTTAAGTAGTATCTCCCAGGAGTTTGATGCTGGTAATGTTGTTATGTGCCAAAGAGGGTGTTTAGACTTTCTCCTTGTTGGGGAAGGTCATTGCTTTAAATGGTACAAATGGTGCTTGTGCAACAATTAAGCCAACATAAAAGCTAGCTGAGTTAGGACTTCTGTGACAATGGCATGTCTCTGCCATTGGGCCAAAAGGTCGTGGTTCAAAGCAAATTCATCACATCTACGAGGAAGACAGGAGTAATAACATCGGTGTCCTCGAAAAAGGCAATAGCACCAGGATTGAGGGCATGATCGTTGGAAATCGACTTGGCTGGATTGGTCACATGCTCGGGCTTCCTTAGTTCAGAGTGGGAAAGCAAATCCTTGCTCACCTTAAGGAAAACACCCGAATTAGAGGAGGACCAAAGAAGTGCTTCAAAGGCCCCCTGAAAGCTTATCTCAAGAAGTACAATGCCTAAGAGGCCCTTGCTCAGGAAAAAAAAACTGACTTGGATGGAACTCCTGTAAAAAGGTACATAATTCTTCGAGAATACCCATCGGCAAGAGGGAGTATGGAAAAAGAATCAGAGAAAGGAATGCCAGCGATCTTGAGGCTAAGGACCAATTCTATCTCCAGAAACAGCTGCCAAATGTGCAGTTGGGGATGCAGTTCTAGGACTGGGCTTAACAGCCATGCAAGAATCCACAGAACACATGACCAGTGACATGGATTGTCCCAGGTGGACAACCATACTCACTAGCAAGTGCTTTACAATGACAAATGATCCTGGAAATGTGTAATAACAGACTTGAACAGGTTGATTCAAAATACATGAAAGACTGAATGGATGAGGATAGAAAAGTGAAGGGAATGCATGTAAATGGAAAAATCTAATAAGAAATATTTTTATGTGTGAAGAATAAACACTGACATTTACTGGTTGGCCTGTTTTGAGATTGTAACTTCTGTATATGTTTAAAGTATATGCAGCTTTTAAAAATATTAATACAACTTTTACAAACTTATTCAGTCATTTACTTTTGAGTTTCTCATTAGTAATTAGAAGCAACCACTTACTGGCTTGAAGTTGGCCCTTTTTTATTAAATGAAGACTGAATTCTACTGTTCTTGCTGATCCAACTCACTTCATATTTAGTGATTATGGTTTTTGTTATTATTATCTCTTAACTAGTTCATTCATGAATACAAAAATAGTTGAACTTGAATCAAGTAATGAAGTCTTCAATGTTAATGTTCTTGTACCAGAGTTAAAACCAGGTTTGAACAGTCTTCACAAAGCTAAATGTAATCTCTAAGTATCTTGATCTCCACAGGCCAATTTTAGTTTCACTCTACAGTTTGAGTACTATTTGGCAGAAACTTGGAACAACCTCTAGTTAATTGGGGAATATCTTCACAGTGTGAATATAATTAAATTTTGAATCAGTTCTGCAGGCATATGTTCATCCCAACTTTTGGAAAAAAATAGGTGTAACAAAATCTTCAAAGTTATTACTCCCAACTTCATATTCTAAAGAGCATGTGGCCAAAAAGTCAGAAGCCCACCCTTCCAAAATAGGTGAATTGAGTGATTTTTGTGATAATTAAATTATCCATCAATCTACCATGATTTCTTGCTGCCTCATGTGGTCACATGGGCTACACAAATGAGAAAGAATTGCAGGGTTGTCAAAGAAGCCAAATCCAGGATAAAAGATGAGCACAATCAGGAGTTAAAGGCTTGAGATAAGAGTTCATGGGCTAGATTATATCTCACTTCACCAGGCATGTGTGCAGCAAGTGGGACATGTAAAATATATAGCTTGCCCAGCCCACTCCTGACTTAATTTCCATAATACAGACGGATAAGATGCCTGGCAGCCTGCCTGCCTGCCCTCCGTGTGATGACACCATGGTGTTTAGAGATATAGTTTGTCCTGTTTTTCTTAATGAAGTAAGGTTGAGACAGAAGTGCTGAGCAGTATACTCCAAAGCCAACCACTCCAGGTAAACAGCTTGTGAGGCCTTGGTTAGTTTTAAAAGTTGGTAAAATAGAATTGGCCTAAATGGATGCGGTGAAGCTCCCACAGATCCAAGAGTTTTAGCTTTGTCTTTCTGCAGTTGCTGGAGTCTTGAAGCTGAATGTGGAAGCTCTTATTCCTGTCTCTATTACAGCTAAATATTGGGGTTCTCTTCCTGCTGCTAGAATTTCATATTAGGCAATCTATTTTAGTGAATTTGCCTTTGCCAAGAGTGTGTTTATAGAATATTACTTTATCGGAACAGTTAATTAGGAGAAGTTAATATTTATAATATATTATTTTATTAAGCATTTTGATAGAGTCACAGTCAAGCCAATACTTTTCTTTTAGTTTGTCTGTAGTTTAACTGCAATACAAAATAAAGCATGTTTTGCTTAGTCAAATATTTTGACCAATCAAACTGCATCTGGAATGCAATGCCTTACATTTACCTCTAAAGTAAGAAAAGGTTATTGCCTAGGCTATCATCTTAATATATTTTGATGGGGTTTGGCCTGCTCCGTAGCATTCAGTCCATTGAGAACATCTAGTGGGAAATTATTACTCACTTATGATCATTAGTCCACCTTCACACTGGGCAGTGGTAGGTAGAGAGAGTGTCAGAGCACTGCTTCTTTTATGACATTAGTGAAAATAGGGGTAAGATAGGGGATCCTGGCATTCAAGGGTTTCCTGAAGGATTCAAACCTGAATGTGTTTCCAGAATTCTCTGATTATGCTGTTGAGTTTGGCTGTTACTAAGAATTGCCAATATCTTAATGGAGGATATCATGAGTTCAGAGAAAGGACCCAGATGGAGTTTTTCCACAGGTCTTGCTAGAGCATGCATACTCTGAGGAAGCTCTGGAAAATCTTCATGCATCTCTCTTTGAAAATCTAATTGTTGCAATCTCATAGCCTACTCCAATGGCTCATGATCTGCTTCAGGTTTAGCATGTTTCAGAACTCCTACACACCTCTGAGAGTCAGAGAACTGGATTGTCACATTATCTGATGGCCGGCTTACTGACTGTGATGTCATCCATCTAGTTAGTTCTATTGTTCTAGCTGATATGTAGAAACCCAATGAGGTGTTTGCATCTTTGCTGGTCCTAGATACAGAATAAACATTCGATATTGTGCCTTCTATATTCTTTCCCTCTAACAGTCAAATCAGTCCCTCAAGGATTGTGTCTGCTGGGGCTGATGACTAACCTGCCGAAGGAATAACATGAATGTTTGCAACTCAGCAGAAGAGGAGGAAGACTCTGTAGAAACGGCTGCATCTCAGACAGACATGACAAGTTTGTCACAGAGATGAACATCACATGCATCATTCACCAAATCATCCACGCTGCCTTATTTAGGGTACTTATCAGCCATTGAACTAAACAAAAAACAAAGAACTGCTGATGCTGGAAATCAGAAACAAAAACAGCAATTGCTGGAAAAACCCAGCAGGTCTGGTGGCATCTGTGGATAGAAAGCAGAATTCATGCTTCAGCTCCAATGACCCTTCTTCAGAACTTCAGCCATCAAACTAATTCTGGTCTCTACTATTCCAACCTACCTGGCCCCATGTTAACTGGATTAAACCCTTCAGTTCGGTATCTGTAATCTCTGCTGTAATATGTGTTGTGGTACATATCCTATTGCAATTAACCTTCCCTGCTAGCAAAGCCCAGTCTCTGAGAGATTTACAAGATGCTGAGTCTCCTTTGTTTGGTGTTTTGTACATGCAGAGACCGTTTATCCACTCCACTGGTGAACAAGTCCTATGCTCATAGCTATGCATGCACATCGAGTATTTGGATTTTCACCCATCCTTGTAAAACAGCAAAATCATTTACTTCTTTTCTGCACCCCAGATGACATATGACTTCTCACTTCCCTGGTACCTCCATCCAGGTTTTCTTTGTCAAATAAGGATGTCTCCTCCTGACATTATGTAGGAACAGAACCTCCTGTTTTTTGATGTTAGCCTGGAGAAAGCCACATAGTGTTCATTGTTTGACCATGCTGCTACAGTGTTGATGATAAAAAAAAGCCTTTGAAGCTTCTCTTCAAATCTTGTTGTGTGTGAAGATTGGTACTCAGTGACAATTGTTTCTGAGCCTTTCTGGAGGACTGTGACTGTTAGAATTGGGGTTGCCAAAGGCTTCAGAGTTAACCCTCTCAGATCAATTTGCCTTATACAGTCGGGTGATTGTGAAAGATGGAGGTGATATTGAAATCACGTGAGGGTGAGTACTAGTGGAATGACTCTTCAAGAGTGGAAATTAGGAGATTTGACAAAAAGACAAATGAGTGGGGTACTGCATTATTGGCCTGGGGAATAGAGTGCAGTAGGAGGTTGGAGAAGTTACAAGTCAGAGGGAATTTACACTTAAATGTAATAATGTCCTGCCCTCATGATCTCATGGAAACTCTTCCAGCACTACCGCACTGCATTCGTGACTGAGAAATTATGTTCCGGCTATTCTCCTCCTTTGTCGTTTACAGTTTAGTAAATGCTTGTTTGATCATTTTGAGCTTTTGAGTCCAATATGATGTTTTCAAAATGTTTTCTCTACTTCTGTCTCCAGTTTCTCTAGCATGTTCTCTTTCTCTATTTCAGATTCCAACTTCTGAAGTATATAGTTTTAATACTACTGTATCTTGTGAGTAGGGAACTATAGGAGAAATTAAATGTCAAGATGATAAATCTATTAATGAAGATTTTGGTCATGGTTGGTTACAGACTGTCAGTAAAATGGTATTGCAAATTTTAAAAGCTGCATTTGGGAATAGAAAACAAGCAGAGTTAGAGGGATAACTGTGGACACTGGAAATCTGAAACAAAAACAGCGTGTTAGAGAAACACAATAGGCCTGGCAACATCTGTGGAGAGAAAACAGAGTTAACATTTCAAATCCAGTGACAAACACATTATTTTTGTTTCAGAGTAAGAGGGAATTATAGCTAAGGTTCAATCAGCACTCAGAGGTAGTAAAGTTACTGTGTTAGACAGATGTAACAAACAAAAACATGTCAAATAAAAGCAGAAAAATGCTCAAAATACTCAGTGGTTGAGGCCACTACCTGTTGAAACAGTAAAGCAGAGTTAGCATTTCAGGCCTGCGATCTTTCAGTTAAAGTTGAGTGTATACCTACTGTTTTACAAAGACTAAATTGAACAAAGTTTTGTCTCACCACATATTAATATTGGAAAAAAACAAGAATGTATAGTGACAGGCTTGGATACAGTGACATGAAGCTGGATGTCAGTTTAACAAGTTTCTTACTGAGACTCTTTGAGGAGAAATTGTCTACTCCAAGACTCTGTGTTTTGGCTGCTTGATGGAAACTTCACACGGCTCGTAAAATATTAGTTATGATTGATCTATAGTGACAGCTAGTATTGGCAAGAGAGGCCAAGGTGTGCAGATCTTGTCATCATTTGCTATGTGTTCACTTGATATTGATTTTATTTGTGATGTTTTTTAATATGAGAGATGACAATTCAATAAAATAGTACATTTTCTGGAGCTTTATATAGTAGGAACCAATGTACCTAAACTGAACTTCAGTTTCCAGTCAGATCAGAATGACACTTCTGTTTTACAAAACTTCAGTCCTGATCATTTCAGATCTCAGTCAGTTGCATGAGGTACAAAATTTGAATTTGAAAGTCGAACAAAACAGGCAAAAGTGAAGCTACTTCTAAATTTAGTCCAATATTACCATTAACTTCAATAAAACATAAATCAGGAGGCTTTGCAAAATGAGCTGGTGCCTTAGCATTACTTATTTTGCATTATTGCTGAAATTGGATGAACTAGAGGGCATAGGTTTAGGGTGAGAGGGGAAAGATATAAAAGAGACCTAAGAGGCAACTTTTTCACACAGAGGGTGGTAGTGTATGGAATGAGCTGCCAGAGGATGTGGTGAGGCTGGTACAATTGCAACATTTAAGAGGCATTTGGATAGGTATATGAACAGGAAGGGTTTGGAGGGATATGGGCCGGGTGCTGGCAGGTGGGACTAGATTGGGTTGGGGTATCTGGTCGGCATGGACGGGTTGGACTGAAGGGTCAGTTTCCATGCTGTACATCTCTATGACTCCTTGACCACTGTTCAGAATAAATTGATTAAATAACATAAACAACCTAAAAACCAGCAATAACGTATCATGCCCCTGACAAAGAAGGAAAGATTAGAGAAGCTTACAAAGAAAGGTCAACACTTCCCTCCTCAGCAGCTAGTCTACTCTCATTTTAATTGATCAGGAATTCTTGTTGTTTTATAATCACATCATTAAGCCAACATGTTTCTATCAGTCATCATAATTAAAGCAGCTTTTGTAACCTCCCAGTGAGTTCCTCAGTGCAATACAAAGGGAAAGTCTTGTTGAAGATGGTGTCCTTTAGATAATGTTAAAAATCACACAACACCAGGTTATAGTCCAACAGGTTTATTTGGAAGCACTAGCTTTCGGAGCGCTGCCCCTTCATCAGCTCCTTCATCACAACCACCTGATGAAGGAGCAGCGCTATACCAAACAAGAATATAGTTCATTACAAATAAATTAACTTTATCCATTGCAATGAATTGTCGATATACAACTCTTCTAGTTAAGAATCTAACTTTCTTCTATAATCCTGCTATACACACTTACAGACAAAGAAAATTGGCCTTATGGGTGTAAGGGGAGAAAAAGCGACTGAAAAACAGTTCAATAGCTCCAGCCCTCAAGTTTCAATTAAGTGTTCATTTTGTTTCCCGAGTCCTTCAATTCTCTGATCGTTTCTTTCAGGTTCTACCACTTTTTCCACAGGAAACACAGAGCAATGACTCACACATTACAAAGTCTCTGACTTTATTGCTTAAAAACAATGGCTAACAGAAAATAGTGTGAGAAAATAAACTGAATTTTTTCAGGCATTTCTTTGGAGAAAATACCATCTGGTCTTTCAGCTGGCCAAAGGATTCTGCCAGGATCTTTTACCCTACAAGCTGTCCAGCTACTCAGAAGCTAATCACATAATTACTGTCAGGCTTTGGGCCTTTGCAATCAAAAGTGGTCACAATACCACAAACTAATCAGCAACTTCTTGCCAGCCAAATCTCACCTTGTACACAAACTCCTGGAGCCAGTCCATCTACAAACACCTTCTGCATGAACAAAGCAACAGTGTAAACACAATGATGAGTTTCAGTAACTTGCTCATTGAAAATACATCAGCTGCTTTCTCAATCCTTTGCTATAAAAGTTATTTTTCCAATTCAGTCCACAATCAAAAATATAGAAAACCCTGTGATGTTGTTTTAATAAGTGCATTCAAGGACAATGCTAGTCAGAGATTGGCCTTTTTGACCCAAAGTCCTTGAGAATGACCATTCTTGTACTAGATTAGTGAATCTCTTCAGCAAAGACAATTTCTATTGCAAGAACAAGAAACCATTTACACAATGTTGGGTAGAACGTTAAGCTGTACATAAGATGGCAGATGGAGCTTAATGTAGTGTCATGTAGTTATGTACATTGATCATAAGAGTAGAAAAACATTTTTTTGTAAAGAGTATGAAAGCTGTAAGTACGTATGCTCAAACGTGCTTGGGTGCGCTTGTACAGGGAACTGGGAAAGGCAATATTTATGCAGCATATAATTAGGAAGGCAAATGATGTGTTGGTCTTTATTGGGCGGCTTTTAGAGTGTAGATATAGAGAAATCTTGCTAAAATTTGCAGAGAGACTGAATAAATTGGCCTGTATTTTCTGGAGTTTAAAAGAATTAGAGGTACCCATATTGATATATACAATGTTGAAAGGACATGAAAAATGAAAAAAAAGATTGTTTCCATTGATCAGGATATCTAAAGCTGCAGTCTTAGGATAAGAGGTCAATTATTTAAAGCTAAGAGGAAGAGAAATTGCTTCACTCAAAGAATTGTGAACTTGTGGAATTCTCTATCCAAGCAGGTTGTGGATGTTCCATTACTGAATGCTTTTAAGGCTATGTTAGAAAGATTTTTGATCTCTCTGTAAGTAACGGAAATGGGTCAAAATAAGCGAAAAGAAGTTGAAGACTAATATCAGCATAATCATATTCAATTGTTGAGTTGATTTGATGGACTTTGTGGTGTACTCTCATTTATATTTAGAAAGTACACCACAGGCCCTTCAGCCTACCATGATGCCATTCTAAACCAATACCATCTGCCTGCACATGGTCCATATCCCTCAATTCCCTGCTTGTTATTGTGTCAGTCTAAATATCCCTTAAACATTGCTACGGTATATCTACGTCTACCAGCTCCCCGGCAGCATGTTCCAGGCACCTACCATTCTTTGTGTAAAACACTTGTCTCACACAACACCTTTAAACATCACCCCTTCACACTTAAAACTTATGCTCCCCAGTTTTTGAGACATCCACCCTGGGAAAAAGACTTTAACTATCCACCCTATCCATTCTTTCATAATTGTATATACTTCTATCAGGTCTCCCTTCAGCCTCTGATGCTCTAGCAAAAGCAATTCAAGTTTGTCCAACCTCTGCTTATAGCTGTCCAGAAAACATCCCATTAAGCCTCTTTTGCACCCTGTCTAAAGTCTTCACATCTTTCCTTTAGTGTGGTGACCAGAAGTGCTCTCCAAATGTGGCCTAATTAAAGTTTTATGCACTTGCAAATTGACTTGCCAAGATTTGTATTAATGCCCCAATTGATGAAGGCAAGCATGCCATACATTTACTACGTTATCCATTTTGCTTGACATATACAGGAAGCTGTAGATTTGCGTACCAAAATTCCTCTGTATGTCAGTGCACCTAAGGGTCCTGACATTTTCTATTGACTTTCTTCTTGCATTTGACTTCCTAAACTGCATCACATCACATTTAGCCAGGTTAAACTCCATCTGCTATTTCTCTGCCCAATTTTCTAACTGATAAATATCCTGTTATATTCTTTGACAACTTTCCTCACTATCCACAACTCCATCAATTTTTGTGCCATTTTCAAAATTACTAATCAGTCCATCTACATTTTTATCCAAATCATTTCAATATTTTTACAAACAACAGTTTGAAAAATACAACTTCACAACCACCCCATGTCTTCTACGATCAAGTCAATCTTGCATCCAACTTAATTCACTTGGATCTCATGTGACCTAAATTTTTGGACCAGGCGAAAGTCAGACTGCAGTTGCTGGAGATTAGAGTTGAGAATGTGGTGCTGGAAAAGCACAGCAGGTGAGGCAGCATCCGAGGAGCAGGAGAGTCAATGTTTCAGGCAAAAGCCCTTCAACAGGAATGAGCAATCTTTTGGACCATGTGGGACTTTGTCAAATGCTTTAGTAAATCACATTCAATGCTTTGCCTTAATCAACTAACTTCATTACTTCCTCAAAAAACTCAACCAAGTTTGTGAGACAAGATCTCCCCACACAAAGCCATGCTGACTATCCCTATAAGTCAATTCTTTTCTCACATGAGAGTAAGTCCTGTCCCTAAGAATCTTTTCCAAAAAATTTCCTTCTGCCTAATGTAAAGCTCACGAGTCAGTAATTTCCTGAATTATCACTGTTGCTCTTCTTAAACAAAAGAATAAAGCTAGGCAAAAGTGAGGACTACAGATGCTGAAAAGAGTTTAGATCAGAGCGGTGCTGCTGTGCTTTTCCAAAAGAATAACGCTGTCTATTCTCCAATCCGGGAGCTCACCTATGTCTAAAGAGAATACAAAGATCTCTGTCAAGGTCCCAAAAATCTCTTCTATTACCTCTGTCAGTATCCTGAGATAGATCCTATGGGATTGTATTCAAATAATGACTGAAATTGGTGAGTGGCAAAAACAGCCTCTTTTATTCAGTCAATAACAGCACAAGTTTGAGACGGCAGTAGAATCCCGAAATACAGTTCTTACATACATTAAAATTCCATTACTATGGTGTTACATTGTTTTATCTATAGTACACAAAGGTTTGAAGGGATTCTGTCCTGGGAGACAGGAGATGGGTTAAAACATGTTCTAAGTACTGGTTGTTACTTCTGATTGGATTTAAGACTGTCTGTCCAGTCTGCTTGCATAATTAAGAGGTGTTAGCCCTTTTGTCTTTTAAGTTCGTAATTGTTCGTAAAAATATTAGGCTATATGCTCTAAGTAAGTTAAAAACTGTACCTATACTTAATAAAAGAATAAAGGATATTAAGTTGATGACTGCAGCTGGATTGTGCAATTTATTTATTATTTGCCTGTATGAGTTTCATTCATTCATGCAATTTCATGGAAGCTCTATTTTATCAGTTAATTTCTGAAAGGGATAATGGCCCAGTTAAAAGGTATTTAACAGGTGGAGACTTGAATGGGTGATATTGTTCTGTAAGCTACACTTATCAGAGGTAAACACTGCTTGTAGCAAGGGCTGATAAGGTTTGAAAATGCAGTAATGAGTCTAAAAGGCTATTTTGATCAGAAAGAGCTGTTTAAATTTGGATAGTAAAATACACTACAGAACCATGGTTTTATGAATGAATGAATGAAATCATATAATAGTAAATAACGGGTTAGTAAAGGGTTATGAATGAATGATATTAATAAATATAGTGAGCTGGTGAGTGAGTGAATAAAGATAACCTATAACACAATATCTCATAACACAATAGCTCACAATCCCATCATGTTTTGGGGACTTGTGTATCTCAATGCTTTTCAAGACACCCAATACCATCTCCTTATTAATATCGAAATGCCCAGAATATCAACATACCCCTCCCTATTTTTACTTTCATCCACGGTGAATGCGAATATAAAATATTCGTGAAGGACCTCACCCACTTCCTCTGGCTCCATGCATGCATTCCCTCTATTACCCTTGAGTGAACCTATTCTCTTCTAGCTACCCTCTTCCTTGTAATACAAAAAGCCTCAGGATTCTCCTTAATTATACTTACCAAGGGTCATTATATGGCCCTTTTTAGCCTTCCTAACTACTAGGTTAAATTATTTCTGATTTATTTAAATTCTTTGATGATTCTGTCTATTTTCAGTTTCCCAAACCTTAGAAATGCTTCCTTTATAATTTTGACTAAGCTCACAATTTCTCTTGTCATCCAGAGTTCCTAAATCTATCCATCCTTATCTTTCATCCTCACAGGAACATGCTGGGCCAGAACTCTGATCAACTATACTTTAAAAGACTCCCACACACCATATATCAATTTACCTTTCAACAACCACCCCCATTCTAATTTTGCCAGTTCCTACCTAACAATGTTATAATTAGCCTTCCCCCAATTTAGAACTTCCACCTGAGGACCAATTTTATCCTTATACATAACTATCTTGCAACTTATGGAATTATGATCACTGTTCCCAAAGTACTCCCCCACTGAAACCTCAATCACCTCAAGCACATCCCCTTAAACAAGGTCCAGTGTGACCCTTTCCCTAGTCGGACTATCTACATATTGTTTCAAGAAACCCTCCTAACACATTTTGCCCCGGCTAGACCCTGGCACTAAGGGAGTCCCAGTCAATATCGGGGAAGTTAAAATCACCACTACAACAACCCAGTTGCTTTTACAATTTTCCACGATCTGCCTATATCTGTTTCTCTATCTCCCACTGGCAATTGGGAGGTCTATTGTATAACTGCATCGTAGTGATTGTACCTTTCTTATGCCTGAGTTTGACCCATGTGGCCTCACTGGATGAGCCTTCCAAGATCTCCATTCTTAATGCAACTGTGACATTCTCCTTAATCAGCAACCTCACCACCCCGTTTACATCCGTCTCTATCATATATAGAACATAGAACATAGAAGAATTCAGCGCAGTACAGGCCCTTCGGCCCTCGATGTTGCGCCGATCCAAGCCCACCTAACCTACACTAGCCCACTATCCTCCATATGCCTATCCAATGCCCGCTTAAATGCCCTTAATGAGGGAGAGTCCACCACTGCTACTGGCAGGGCATTCCATGAACTCACGACTCGCTGAGTCGCTGAGTAAAGAACCTACCACTAACATCTGTCCTATACCTAACCCCCCTTCATGACTGAAACATCTAAATAATGGAACAATGAGCTGCCATTCCTGCCCTTTACTTAAACAAATTTATGTAATGCTACAATATCGTAGCTCCAAATATGAATCTCGACTCTAAGTTCATCTGCTTTACCTGTTATACTCCTTGTATTAAAATCAGTGTTCATTAACCTACCCTGCCCATTGCTCTTATTAGATTTAAGTTGAATTAACATCTATCATCTCAATTATTCCACATGCTGACCTAATGGTCTGGTTTCCAGCCACCTCTGTTCCCCACCCCCCGCCACACTAATTTAAACCCTGCTGAGTGGCACTAGCAAACCTCCCTGCAAGGATATTGGTGCCCCTCCATTTTTATAAGAATCCATCCTTCTCATACAAGTCTCTCATGCCCTAAAGAGATCCCAATGGTCCAGGTATTTGAAACTCTCTTTACTGCACTAATCTTTAATCATGCATTCAACTGCATTACCTTCCTATTTTGTCCTCATCAGCAAATGGCACAGACAGTAATCCTGAGATTGCAATCGTAGAGGTCCTGCTTTTCAACTTTCTACCTACGGGTGGCATGGTGGCTCAGTAGTTAGCACTGCCGCCTCACAGTGCCAGGAATCCAGGTTTGATTCCAGCCTCGGGTGACTGTGTGAAGTTTGCCTGTCTGTGTGGGTTTCCTCTGGGTGCTCCAGTTTCCACCCACAGTCTAAAGATGTGCAGGTCAGGTGAATTAGCCATGCTAAATTGCCCATAGTATTAGGTGCATTTGTTAGAGGGAAGTGGGTCTGGGTAGGTATTCTTCAGAGGGTTTGTTGGGCCAAAGGGCCTGTTTCCACACTGTAGGGAATCAAATCTAAATTTCCTTTACAGGGTCTCATTTCTCTTGCTTACACCATTATGACTAACATGGAACCATGACCTCTGGCAGCTCACCCTCTTTTTTGTCATTGAACCATTTCCCTCCTTTCCATCTTCTATTTTATTCTATTTTTTCCAAGTACCCTGCCATGCACCTTTCAGAATATCCTGTGTCTACTCAGAGACCTCCTTGATCTTGACACCAGGGAGGCAACACACATTATCCTGGAGCCTTGCTCGTGGTCATAGAAATACCTATATCTGCCCCGACTATCTAGTCCCCTCTCACTACAACTTCACCTTTGTCTTTTTCACTGATGCATTTGATGAAAAAAAATTGAATAGACGAGGCCTGAAACCTTCAGACGTTAGAAGAGTGCAAAGTTGCCTCATTGAAACAAATAAAACTCTTGAGAAATTGAGATGATTGATATAGAAGGATTGTTTATCCTGGCTGGAAAGATTTAAAATAAGAATCATAGCTAAAGAATTAGGACTGAGAAAAACATAGCTTTCTTCAAGTATTGTGAAATTTGGCATTCTCTCCCATAGTGAGTTGATACTCAGTCATTAAGTATATTCAACACTGATACCGATACATTTTTGGTGACTAAGAGAATCACATGATATGGGAACAAAGTGGGAAGGTGAAATTGAGGTAGAAGATCAGCCAAGATTTCATTGAATGATAAAATAAGCTTGAGGGGCAGGTAATCTAAACCTCTTCCAATGCCTTAAATTGTTTTTATTTTAATTAACCTTCATAAGAAGCAATTTATATAATGTAAAGTGATTTATCAGTTGAAAAAATAAGTTTTCAATTTAAGGGTAGAATTCCCCAGTTCATGATGTGATTTTCAGGCGAAAGAGTGTTATACAAATGCAAGGAATAAATCAGTAGTGTAGGAAGAGATTCACGAGTGTAAAGAGTAATCTGCTCATATGAAGTGAAAAATGCCAGCTTGAGAATTAAACCACAGGGCTTCTGTCCAATAGATTTGATACCTGCATTCAGGAGATTTACAGTTTGATAGTCTGCATTTCTCAAAAAGCAATTTATATACAAATCAAGATGTGAAACACATACATCTTGATGCCATACAGTAAATGAGCTGTTAGCTTGTGTCTGCATTCGCAAAATCTATTATTATGATTCAGTGTCAAAGAGGTTTATAGATAGTGACTCAACTATAGTGTCTGAAATTGTCTTGTTAAGTATTGTGAAAGTCAATGTAATGCAAAACAGGGTCTGAATTCATATCAAGCAAGTTTCACCGTTAACACTTGAATCATGAAAATCATGGGAACGCTATCACCTCCAAGTTATCCACTAAGTCATGTAAAGTTATGAAGTAGAACTAGTAGTTTTAGATTAGATTAGATTATCTACAGTGTGGAAACAGGCCCTTCGGCCCAACCAGTCCACACTGACCCTCCGAAGAGTAACCCACACAGACCCATTTCCCTCTGACTACTGCACTTAACACTATGGGCAATTTAGCATGGCCAATTCACCTGAACTGCATATCTTTGGATTGTGGGAGGAAACCGGAGCACCCAGAGGAAACCCACACAGACATGAGGAGAATGTGCAAACTCCACACAGACAGTCACCCGAGGCTGGAATTGAACCTGGGATACTTGCTGGGCCAAAATTCTTAAATTTTGTACCAAACATAATTGCGGCAACATGTAATTACACTCTGCAGTGATTCAAGAAGGAGGATTACCACTATTTTAAAAAGAGCAATTACGAATTGCCTTGCCCATGTGTCCTTGAATGCAAGAACAAAGAAACATAAGCACCACATTAGCTTTATTGTACACAGGTAGGGCCGAACTAGAGGCGAGTGGTAGTGATAGGGCACAGTGGGAAAGGTAGATGTTTCTGTGGCTGAGAGTGAGAGTCCAGGATGATGTATGTTGCCTCCCTACTTCCAGGGTCATGGATATGTCTGAGCAGACACAGAGTCTTCTAAAGGGTGTATGAGAGGGTGGATAGAAGATCAAGAAGGAAAACCTGATAAAAATGGAAGGCAGGGAAGAGGTTCAATGACAAAAGAGATAATGGAGCAAGACAAAATCAGCTTTGCTATTCGGGCAAGCAATGAAACAAAGGATCAACAAGAGGAGCTGCAGATGACAAATGCAGAATCATTACAAAATCAACATCTGCTGCCTGCAAAAAAATGAATAGGAGTACTGGTTATAATTTAAAATTGATGAACATGATGTTGAATCTGCAAAGTACCTAAATGAAAAATGAGTTCTGTTCCCTAAGCTTCTTATGAGTTTCACTGTCACAACCCTTAGAATGCAATATTTGCACCCGGCGGGAATTTCAAGTTATTTAGATTGTCCTAGAGATCCAAGTGTGCTGCATATGCTTTCAACTATTCAACCTTAAACTGTGAGTTTCTGACAGGTAATTCACTAATGGACATACACATGGTTGAATATCTTTTGGATCACAAGTATCTACTTCAATGCAAGGAGTGTTTGGACAAATGCAATTGTATTTACTGTACTGACTGGTTTGTTCATGTCATGTGATATCCAGCTCTGCTATAAGTACATTTTTGAGTGCAGTAGCAGACATTAAACATATCACTTGAAACAAGGGTGTCCAGAATGATTTAGCTAAAAATGTCTGGATTTTCAGAACTATAGAAGAGACAACTATTGTAAAAAAGAAACAAGGCATATCCACTTGAAAATGTGTGAATTGTCAGAACAGTAAGAGAGTCATCTACTGGAAGAAACTGCAAGGAAGGGGCAGCATGGTAGCTCATTAGTTAGCACTGCTGCCTCACAGTGCCAGGGACCTGGGTTTGATTGCAGCCTTGGGCAACTGTCTGTCTGGAATTTGCACATTCTGCCTTTGTCTGCACAGGTTTCCTCTGGTTGCTCTGGTTTCCTCCCACAGTCCAAAGATTGAAGGTTAGTTGAATTGGCCATGCTAAATTGCCCATTGCGTTCAGGAGTGTATAGGTTAGGTGCTTTAGTCATGGGAAATGTAGAGTATTAGGGTAGGAGAATGGGTCTGGATGGAACACTCTTCAGAGGGTGTGGACTTGTTAGGCTGAATGGCCTGTTTCCACACCATAGGGATTTGATGATGAAGAAGTAAAACAAAACCACAGCAGTCTGTAACTTTAAATTACTCAGTGAGGCAAAATGGCAGTGCATTTTCCATTCCTTGCTGCTATGGAAATTGATTTGATAAAAATGGATGGACAGCACTGTCCTACTATTCCATGGGTCACAAATATAAATTTAATTATTTTACCATGTTCCTGATATAGCCAATCATTTTCTGTCTCTATATTAATCTGAGAATAAAAAACATCCATCTTTAGGAAATGCAAAATTATTAGTTGAATATAAAAATCCCAATTCATCCATTTTTATCTGTAAAGTTATGAAGTGTGGAAAGTCATTCTTCACTTCAACAGCTGATCCAGTTGATCTGGATCTTGTTTTAATTTTTTTTAGAAATTGCTTGGCTTACTGCGTTTTCACTCACACTCAGAGAAGATGGAGAGATTATTTCAATTTGCTGGCTGGTTAAGGTCTCTGTGTGTTCTGCACTTACAAGTCTGTGGAGTTAACACCATATTGAAAGAAAAAGTATACAATGTCAAAAAGATGAGGTAAACCAGAGGATTGAGAAAGAGTTAAAAACCAATAAAAAAATTTCAAAAAAAGGGGAAGATAAACTTTGGGGATACAGTTGAAAATAATATTTGGGGAAGGCTATGGCCGAGTGATATTATCACTAGACTGTTAACCCAGAGACTCAGGTAAGTACTAGGGATCCAGATTCAAATCCTGTCATGGTAGGTGATAGAACCTGAATTCAATAAAAATCTATAATTAAGAGTCTAATGATGACCACAAATTGATTATTGGAATGCTCATCTGATTATTATTGTCCTTTAGGGAAGGAAACTGCCATCCTTAACTGGTCTGGATTCCATGTGACTCCAGACCCACAGCAATGCGGCTGACTCTTAACAGCCCTCTGGGATGGGCAATGAATGCTAGCCTAGCCAATGGCACCCTCATCCTGTAAATGACTATTAAAAAAAACAAGATGGACAGCAAGAGCTTATTTAAATATATAGAAACAAAGAGAGAGGGTAAATTTAACATCGGCCTGATAGTAGAAAGTGAGGACTGCAGATGCTGGTGAGTCGGAGTTGAAAAGTGCGACACTGGAAAAGCACAGTAGGTCAGGCAGGACCCAAGAAGCAGGAGAGGCAATGTTTCAGGCATAAGCTCCTCACCACATCACTCCTGCAGCTTCTCAGATGCTGTCTAACCTGGTGTGCTTTTCCAGCACCACACTTTTCGACATTGGCCTGGAAATAATAAAAGGGAACCAGGAAATGTCAAAGGAGTTGAATAAATACTTTGCATCAGTCTTCACTGTAGAAGACACAAGAAGCATTCCAAAATTACTAAATAGTCAAGGAACAAAATGAGGAGAGGAAATAAATACAGAAATTATCACTAGAGATAAAAGTACCTGGGAATCTAATGGGGCTGAAGACAGGTAAATCTCCTGGACCAACTGGGTTCATCCTAGGTTATGAAAATTAGTAGCTACAGAGGTAATGGCTGCAGAGGTAATCTTCCAAGAATTCTTGGATTCTGGAAAGGTCATGGTGCCTCACAGCACCAGGGACCTGGGTTTGATTTCAGCCTCGGGCTACTGTCTGGCTGGAGTTTGCATATTCTCCTCGTGTTTGTGTGGGTTTTGTCCAGGTGCTCCGGTTTCCCCCCACAGTCCAAAGATATGCAGGCTAAGTGAATTGGCTATGCTAAATTGGCCATAGTGTTTAGGCACGTGTAGGTTAGGTGCATTAGTCATGGGAAATGTAGCGTAATAGGGTAGGGGAATGGGTTTAGGTGGGATACTCTTCAAAGGGTCAGTATAGACTTGTTGGGCCAAATGGCCTGTTTCTACACTGTAGGGAGTCTGTGA
This sequence comes from Chiloscyllium plagiosum, assembly GCF_004010195.1. Lineage (NCBI taxonomy): Eukaryota > Metazoa > Chordata > Chondrichthyes > Orectolobiformes > Hemiscylliidae > Chiloscyllium > Chiloscyllium plagiosum. Next base: position 40,691,548 of record NC_057724.1, read on the forward strand.
TATAGAAAATAGCGTATGCCTCTATTCTTCTGTGATTGTAAAAATGCAAATGCTAAAACCTTTATCTCAAAAAGGAAGGGGACAAAAACAGGTAACTATAGGTCAATTAGATTAGATTTCCTACAGCGTGGAAACAGGCCCTTCAGCCCAACCCGACTTTCCAAAGAGTAACCCATCTCCCTCTGAATGATGCACCTAACACTATGGGCCTATTCGCCTGACCTGCACATCTTTGGACTGTGGGAGGAAACCAACACAGAGAGAACGTGCAAACTCCACACAGATAGTCACCCAAGGCTGGAATCAAACCAGGGACCCTGGTGCTGTGAGGTAGCAGTGCTAACCACTGAGCCACCATGCCACCCAAGTTAGTTTAACTTCTGTCATTGGGAAAACATTAGAGTCCATTATAAAGAATGTAGTGGAAGAGCATTTAGAAATATATAATATGATCAACTTTGCAAAGGGGAAATCAAGTCTGACAAATTTCTTAGTATACATTGAAGTCGGATATTTAGGGTAATATATTTGGATTTTCAGAAGGCATTTCGTGAGGTGTTTGTTAAACTATCACATCATAGTTAAAAAGATAAGAACCCATCATGTTGAAGGTAGGATATTAGCATGGACAGAGGATGGGCTAACCAGTAGAAGATAGGAACTTGAGAGAAGGGGCTATGTTTTCAGAATGGCAGCCAATAGCTAGTGAAGTGCTCCAAGGATCAATGTTGGAGCCACAATTATATACTATATCGCTTTCAACTTTACCCACAAAGTCATATTCTTCTTCTTTATTTTTACAATATATTTTAATGACAAGTTGCAAAACTCTCCTCATATTTTAGCCTTATTGCAGGTTGACTTCCGTGCCAGTTTTTTGTCCAAAAAGGAAATATATATTGTCTATTAGATTTCTTCATCCTTAAAGAGAAAAAACACCATTTTAAATCTATTTATTATCAAGTATAACACAAGAAAATTACATTAATTCACCCTCATTCAGGATTTTGAGAAATCCTTGTCATATGACTCCCAAATTCTTACGCTATTCCATTAAATCACATTCTTGACAATGTTTTGACTTCTACATTATCTTTTCCAGCAATGTGATCAGTCAACTAGATTCATTGCATTAAATGATTGAATTAACAATCTCTATCAGAACAACATAGTGTAATGAATCTTAATTCATCACCTTTTGTTGAGAAATTTATGCTCAGTGTATGTGAATGTTTCTTTGTCAGTGTGAGAGACACATACTTTAAAATATCAACAAGCCAGTGGAATCCAAAGCCTCCCTTTCCAGTGCAGTGTTTCTTCTGATATTGGTTTACTTTCTTGATTCATCAATTTGTAATAGGACTTCACCTATCCTAAAGCTACCAACATCTATTGTCATTTTAGATGGCTTTATAAAGCCAGGGATAGCTAACTTAAGTTCATTTATTAGGATTACCTCCTGCTTCCCAAAGTCTGCTTTGCAATCTACTGACAATACCACTTTTGCAGGCAACTTCCCACCCCAATGAAAATACCTTGTCTGTTTACCCTATCTGTGCCCATCATGATTTTTTAAAACCTCTGTAAGGTCACCCCTAAGCCTCCGATGCTCCAGGGAAAACAGCCCCAGTCTATTCAGCCTCTCCATATAGCTCAAACCGTCTAACCCTGGCAACATCCTTGTAAATCTTTTCTGAACACTTTCAAGTTTCATAACATTCTTCCATAGGAGGGAGACCAGAATTTCACACAATATTCCGAAAATGGCCTAACCAGTGTCCTGTACTGCTGCAACATAACCTCCTAAAGTCCATACTCAATGCTCTGACCACATGTTCTTTACATGGGGCAACAAAGACTGATATTTATTTAGCTCCTGGGGTTAATGGTAGTTGCCAGTAACCCGTAAAGACCAATCTTAAAATGAAGCACTCCCAATATTATCAGTATTATCTTCTAATCAAGATGTGTATAAATCAGTGTTTATTACTACACTTACTATTCTGTAATCTATGCAGACTAATATCCCAAGTGAACTCCAATTGCATTGGCTTGATTCACTCATGATTTTTATAACCTGTATTGAATCTCAGATTCCATCAGAGTTATTTCTTTTCCTGGATTATCAAATAGACATCTTCTTTAATTAGTACTGTCTTCCCCATGTCAAGGTAATGTTCTAACAGTATATCTGATTTAAGTCTACAGGTTTACCTTAATTTTCTTTATAACCTTACTAGAATTTCCTACTGTCTTTCCAAATGTAAAAATGCATTGTATCATGATTCCAATATTTCTGTATTAGCTAGTCAAATTTTGGCAGGTTCACTTTGTGAAATATCAGCCTCTCCTTTTATCTTAGTCTCAGTCTCCCTGTCATCTGCCATTACTCTTACTGTCAGATATTCCTTTTCATTCTTATCCATCCTTTCTTATCTTTGTCGCTATGATGATATTGCTTTAACGCATTCATGTAACAATTGATTCTTCATCCTTCCATAAGGAGAATGACTTGGATAAATCATCTCCTGTCTAGAACATGGAACATAGAACAATGTTGCCCTCGATGTTGCACCGACCTGTGAACTATTCTCAGCTCGGCCCACTACATTATCCCATCATCATCCATGTGCTTATCTAAGGATTGTTTAAATCTCCCTAATGTGGCTGAGTTAACGACATTAGGAGGTAGGGCATTCCTCGTCCTTACCACTCTCTGTGTAAAGAACCTGCCTCTGACATCAGTCTTAAATCTATCACCCCTCAATTTGTAGTTATGCCTCCTCATACACGCTGACGTCATCATCCTAGGAAAAAGACTTTCACTGTCGACCCTATCTTATCCTCTGATCATCTTGTATGTCTCTGTCAAATCCCCTCTTAGCCTTCTTCTTTCCAATGAGAAGAGACCCAAGTCTCTCAGCCTTTCCTCATAAGACCTTCCCTCCAGACCAGGCAACATCCTGGAAAATCTCCTCTGCACCTTTTCCAATGCTTCCACATCCTTCCCAAAGTATGGGGACCAGAACTGTACACAATATTCCAAGTGTGGCTGCACCAGCGTTTTGTATAGTTGCAGCATGATATTGCGGCTCCGGAACTCAATCCCTCTACGAATGAAACCTAACACACCGTATGCCTTCTTAACAGCACTATCCACCTGGGTGGCAACTTTCAGAGATCTATGTACATGGAGTCCAAGATCCCTCTGCACATCCACACTACCAAGAATCTTTCCATTGACCCAGTATTCTGCCTTCCTATTATACGTCCCAAAGTGCATCACCTCACATTTAGCTGCATTGAACTCCATTTGCCACCTCTCAGCTCAAGTCTGCAGTTTATCCAAGTCCCCCTGCAACCTGTAACATTCTTCCAAACTGTCCGCCTTTAGTGTCATCTGCAAATTTACTAATCCATCCACCTATGCCTGCGTCTAAGTCATTTATAAAAATGACAAACAGCAGTGGTCCCAAAACAGATCCTTGTGGCACACCACTAGTAACCCGACTCCAGGCTGAATATTTTCCATCAATCACCACTTGCTGCCTTCTTTCAGAAAGCCAGTTTGTAATCCAAATTGCAAAATCACCCTCAATTCCATGCCTCTGCATTTTCTCCAACAGGCCTATCATATGGAACCTTATCAAAGGCTTTATTGAAGTCCATGTATATCACTTCAACTGCCCTACCCTCATCTACATGCTTGGTCACCTTCTCAAAAAACCCAATGAGGTTTGTGAGACATGACCTGCCCTTAACGAAACCACGTTGACTATCTGAAATCAAATTGTTGCTTGCTCTATGATTATAAATCTTATCTCTTATAATCCTTTCCAAAACCTTTCCTACAACAGAAGTAAAGCTCACTGGTCTATAATTACCTGGATCATCTCTACTGCCCTTCTTGAACAAGGGCACAATATTTGCAATCCTCCAGTCCTGTGGTACGAAACCTGCAGACAATGATAATTCAAGTATCAAAGCCAGAGGCTCTGCTATCTCCTCTCTAGCTTCCCAAAGAATCCTCGGATAAATTCCATCCGGCCCAGGGGACTTGTCTACTTTCACTCCTCCTAGAATTGATAACACCTGTTCGTAACTAACCTCGATCCTTTCTAATCTAATATCTCGTACCTCATTCTTCTCCTCTACAGTATTCTCCTTTTCCTGAGTGAAATCCGATGAGAAATATTCGTTTAGCACCCCTCCGATCTCCACAGGGTCCACACTCAACTTCCCACTTCTGTCTTTGACTGGCCCTATTCCTACCCTAATCATCCTTTTATTCCTCACATATCTATAGAAAGCTTTAGGGTTCTCCTTTATTCTAAACCACGGTTCCCTTACCTTATCACTTCCTCCCTGCATGACAGGGACATACCTATCAAGGACACGCAATATCTGTTCCTTAAACCAACTCCACATTTCCATTGTTTGCATCCCCTGCATTTTGCTACCCCATTCTATGCATCCTAATTCTTGCCTAATCGCATTATAGTTGTCCTTGCCCCATCAATAACTCTTGACCTGTGGCATGTACCCATCCTTTTCCATCGCTAAACTAAACGTAACTGAATTATGGTCACTCTCTCCAAAGTGCTCACATACAACTATATCAAACACCTGGCCTGGTTCATTACCAAGCACCAGATCCTGTGTGGCCCCCACTCTTGTCAGCACTTTGACATACTGTGTCAGGAAACCCTCCTGTACACATTGGACAAAAACTGATACATCCGATGTACTGGAGTTATAGCATTTCAATGTTGGGGAAGTTAAAGACCCCATAATGACCACCCTGCTCCTTTCACTCCTACCCAGAATAATTTTGCTAATCCTCTCTTCCACCTCCCTGGAATTCTGCGGAGGCCTTTAAACAACTCCAAGCAGTGTGACCTCTCCTCTCCTGTTTCTAACCTCAGCCCACACTACCTCAGTAGATGAGTCATAGAGTCATAGAGATGCATAGCATGGAAACAGACCCTTCGGTCCAAACCGTCCATGCCGACCAGGTATCACAACCCAATCTGGTGCCACTTGCCAGCACCCGGCCCATATCTCTCCAAACCCATCCTATTCATATACCCGTCCAAATGCCTCTTAAATGTTGCAATTGTACTAGCCTCCACCACTTCCTCTGGCAGCTCATTCCATACATGCACCACCCTCTGCGTGAAAAAGTTGCCCCTTAGGTCTCTTTCCCCTCTCACCGTAAACCTATGCCCTCTAGTTCTCGACTCCCCAACCCCAGTGAAAAGACTTTGCCTATTTACCCTATCCATGCCCCTCATAACCTCATCAAAAGTTCTTTCAGCCCCTGTTATATTATCCTTGACTAACAAGGCCACACCTCCCCCTCTTTTACCGCCTTGCCTGTTCTTAACGAAAGATCTAAACCTTGAAACCTGCAACATCCATTCCTCACCCTGCTCTATCCATGTCTCCGAAATGGCCACAACATTGAAGTCCCTGGTACCTATCCATGCTGCAAGCTCACCTATTTCGGATACTTCTGGCGTTGAAGTAGACACACCTCAAACCAATTTGCTGTCTGCCAGCACATTCCTGTGACCCTGAAATCCTGTTCCTGTCCTTCCTACTCTCATCCTTCTGTGCACTGTTACTACACCTCCGGTTCCCATCTCCCTGCTGCACTGTTACTACACCTCCGGTTCCCATCTCCCTGCTGAGCTAGTTTAATCCCATCCAAATAACACCAGCACATTTCCCACCCGGGATATTAGTACCCCTCTGATTCAAGTGAAGACCGTCCTGTTTGTACAATTCCCATCTTCCTCAGAATGAGCCCCAATTATCCAAGAACCTGAAACCCTCTCTCCTGCAACATCCTTGCAGCCACGCGTTCAGCTGATATCTCTCCCTATTCCTTGCCTCGCTATCACGTGGCATGGGTAACAAACCAGAGATAATATCTCTGTTTGTTCTAGCTCTCAGCTTCCACACTAGCTCCCTGAAATCCTGCCTTACATCCCTATCCCTCCTTCTACCTATGTCGTTGGTACCTACATGGACAATGACTTGAGGCTGGTCACCCTCTCCCTTCAGGATCCCAAAGATACGATCTGAGACATCACAGACCCTGGCACCTGGGAGGCAACACACCAACCGTGAGTCTCGTTCACTCTCAACAAACCTTCTATCTGAGCCTCTAACTATTGAGTCCCCAATGACTAATACTCTCCTCCTTTCCCTCCTTCCTTTCTGTGCAACAGGGACATGCTCTGTGCCAGAGACCTGGGCCCCACAGAGACCTGGGCCCCACTGCATACCCCTGGTAAGTTGTCCCCCTCAACAGTATCTAAAACGGAATACATGTTTTTCAGGGGAATGACCACAGGGGATCCCTCCACTGACTGTTTTTTCCCCCTTCGAACAGCTTTCTTCGGGCCTAGGAGTAACTACTTCCCTGTAACTGTTATCTATCACAGCCTCTGCCTCCCGAATGATCCGAAGTTCATCCAGCTCCAGCTCCAGTTCCCTAACACAGTCTTGGAGGAGTGAGAGTTGGGTGCACTTCCTGCAGGTGTACTTGGATGGGACACTAATGGCGTTCCTCACCTCAAACATCATGCAGGAGGAACATTGCTCTCCCTGCACTGCCATCCCTGCTAGTCCCCTTATCACAAAGTAAAAAGGAAGAGATGCTTACCTGATATGTCCCTGGTCTTTAAGGTTAGAGGAGGTGGTTGGGTGGGTGGCCCTACTAAGGTAGGGTCTCAGGTTGAGAAAACACTGACTTTTATAGCTGGATGTTAATAAAAATAAGAACTCTCTCCTTTCCCAGAAATCTCTGCTCTCTGACTTCAAATTTAAAAGCACAAATCAGTGACTCACTGCTCCCGACAGGCTGCTGATGCAAACTCCCACCCTTCGAGTTGCTGCTACCGCTGAAAACCTTTGTATGGGTCACTGAATCTTGCTTTCAGGTAATAACACCAGCACGTCTTCCATTTGAGTTATTCTAGTCATAACATGTTTGGCTATCTTTTCTTTCATTGTTTCCTGTAAAGTTTTTAAATTCTCCTGTGCTACTTTTCATGCCCCTGTGAGTCACTATAAAAACATAGACATGTAATTCAACATTGAACATTCATAATTTTGCCTTGAAAATGTTTCCTTAATCAAATTTAATGGACGTCTTACCTCATAACCACATATAGTTCAAATGGAATAAAACCAAAAAGAAAATTTGGGAATCTTTCATAGAGGGTAGTATATAGCAGGTTTGTTTCAATCCGGTGATCTTGGGTATCTCTTCAAAGCTTGTTTACAGATGATACGCAGTGGTCTTTCATTGTTTTATTCCCTTTTCTGATATGGTTGAAGAATCAGTCCATTTGTTTTTCAATTGCTAATCCATAATGAGTAAAAGAACTGCATTAATTTTTTCAATAGTATTTTAGCTGTAATTGCCCTTAAAGAATAGCATCTAGAAATTGAGTTGTTATGTCTGTAACTTTAACTATATTTGTATCCCACTTTCAATCTACTAATACTTGACTGAGTAATTCTTCAAAAACTTGTGTGGATATTGAAGATTAAAATTTTATCACATGTTGATGTTTTTACACTACCTGACACTTACATTTTACAAAACTGCACAATTTTTCTGCGAAGTCTTGACCGTGCAATATGCCTGTTTATTGATACTTGATGGTTGAGTTTTCTTTATGTCTATGTTTCTTGCCATAGGCATTTCATGTGCTATTAGTCATGTCCCCTTATGATATTTGGATGGTACCATTACCTGATGAACAACCATACGTATTCATCCCATCTCTGTCTCGTCTGTGAAGATATCTCCACTTCCTCATCAGGACTCCATTTCTAATATAACATTCTGATTTCCTTCAGCCTCCTTCAGTATGAGCTGCCATCCTTTCACTCTCCCATTCTCTATCCTTTGGGTTACTGGGTAATGAGAAAAGTTATTTTTATGGATCAGTTCTCAATTATCAGGTATGACTGCTGCCTGTTAGTGGTTGCAATCCCCTGGTCTTTAACATAATGCCTAAATCCAAAAGGTAGTGAATTTTTAATTTCTTCTAAAATAATATTTTTAAAAAATTTATAGTTTGCATTTACTCCTAATGCCTATATGCTCCTGTAGAAGTTACTTTGCCTTATCCTTTTAAATTCACTATAGGTTTTCTGGACTATTTCCTCAAATTTTAAATATTTTGCTTGCCTGCTTCAGAACCTAACTCATAAATAACCAGCATGGCTTTTTTAACCCATGTAATAATCCATACTCTTCCCCTGTCAGTGATACATAAATGTCTTGTGCTTGACCTATTAACTTGATCTGCATGGGCAATTTCCAATTTCCCTTCAGTCACCTCATTTGTTTCACTACTTTTTCAAATGACATAAAGAATGCCTCCAATTCATTTTCTTCAAATTTTGGTTGTGCCTGTACAATTTTAAAGTTCTCTTACTGGACTTTAGATTATAATTAGGATTTTCTGCACCTGAGCATTCTGCAGCATCTGAAGTCTCTTCTTTTAACTGTTCTATTTTAAACTGGTACTTCTTACCTGGTCATCTTCTTTCCCTTTTCTTTTGTGTTTCTTCTGAAATGTTTGTTTTTCTCTTTTCTCTGCTATTCAAGCGCATTTCTGTTTATGTCTGCTACCATCTCCACCTCCAACAAGTCTCATGGTCTACCACTCTCTCCATTGTATTTAAACATTGTTCTCATTCATTCTTAGCCATTGACCCACTAGCTCTGCATGGCCTCTGTGCTGCCAACTCAGTCACTTGGGACACCTCACAAACCTCCCCCAAACCCCATCTACAACAGCACGAACACCTGTGTGAGCCTCATTCCATTTCTCCCTTTGTCCTATTCCAGGAGAAAGTTGCTCACAGGGCCTAATGAGCCAAAACAGTTAGTGGGGCACCCAAAGTTGTCTCCTTAAACATTATGAAGATAGCATCTTGGCTCTCGCCAATGGAACAGTCCCGTGAAGATGCGGAAGCATCCATGTTTAAGGAACTATGGAAGAAACATTAGCCATTGCTGTGCCACTGTCCTGTTACCCCATTGTGAATATAGACAGTCCAACTCCTGTCCCCAACTCAGATACTGAAACCTCAGTACACGTATTAGCTAGAATAGATTGAAAGTACTTTCTGGTGAGCACATCACTGCCACATCTTTGTGGCTGGCTGAGGCAGAAACATCCCACGTTATTGGTACTTGGTGGACAGCCAGAGACCAGGCACCTTCTCAGCCCCAGGCTGGAGAGGATTGCAAGGTGTCAGCCATTCATGACTTTATTGACATATTGAGCTGACACAGGAGAAATAGATAGGCTTTCCTGGGCACTGGGGAACCTAACACAAATGTTGCAGAACTGCAGCAATGCCATTGGTATTGGGAAGGAGTGCATAGTGATAATGTCTCTGGACTAATAATTCAGAACCCCAGATTATTGTTCATAGGGATGGGAATTGAATCGACGAGGGAAGATGGTGAAAACTGAATTCAATAAAAAAATCTGCATTTAAAAGCTATTCTAATGGTAACCATTCAACCACTGACAGTTTGCTGTAAAACAAAATCTGTTTTACAAATGTCCGTAACAAAACAAAATCTGTCATTCTTACCTGGTCTGGCCTACAGGAGACTCCAAAGACACAGTTATGTGGTTGACTCATAGACTCCCTCTGGGAAATTAAGGAAGGGCAATAAATATTGGGATAACCAGCAAATACCTTTTAAAAAACCTGCTGCTTCTGACACGCAAGTGTCTGGCTGCCTCCATTGACAGGCGGGCAGTTGTTATTGGAGAGCAAGGGTCTAGCACTTTCAGAATCTGCTGGATATGCTCACAGACTTCCACTCCATCCCTCTGACCATTGGAGCTCAGCAAGGTGACAGGGAGATCGGCCTCACTCCAAATGGCCCTTCCCCCAGCTGTCAGGGGAAGCACATGCTGCTCTACAGAAGTCCCCTTTTGGGGTACTCCAGAGGTGGCTGGACCTTCCCCCTCCACCCTCCCTGCCACCCTCTGTCCTGTGGGATGTCAAGCTGAGGAGGGTGCACTTACCTCTGGGCAGGACATATTTAGCATGACACAAGCAATGACCCTGCAGCAGAGTAACTGAACCTTCAAGACAAGTTTCTTGCTCAAATCATGTGACTTACACAAAGGAATATGACTCTCCAAGTGCTGTGGAAAATAACAATGAAAGTATGACCTGAAAGCATTCAGAATATATTCGTTGTTATCAGGGTATTGGCCATATGTATGAAGTGATAATCAACTATGACATTTGTATGAAAGAAACAGATATCAGAAAAGAGATGCTGAAGTTCATCAATACAAATCATCAAGGAACTAAATCCAGTCCGAAAGAAGTAGAAATACTGCACTGGTCAAACATGAGAATGGAAACAAGGACCACATGAGCCATTGCAGTGACTGTAGCAAATGCAATATATATCAAGATAAAGAGCTGCTTATGATATATGATATGTTAGACAGGACATGGCTGAAACAAGGAGTAGATCTCTTCATTCTCACAGGAAGAGATTGTCTTGTCACCATTGACTACTATCCTGACTATTGGGTGTTAGTCTAGCTGATGTCAATGATTACTAATAAGGCTGAAAAATGCATGAAAACACACTTCTGCCTTACAACACTGCACACATTGTGATGTGTGGCAATGGCCCTCAATTCATAAATGGAGAAGTCAGTGCCATCATAAGGGATTGGAAAATTGTACACTATTATTCTCTGCATTATCTCCAGTCAAATGGAGAGGCTCAGGTGGTAGTGAAAATCAGTAAAGGAATCATAAATTAAGAAAATCCAGCACAGACTTGCATAAGGCATTAAATACAGAAGGTGCTGGAGATACTCTGCAAGTCTGGCAGCATCTGTGGAGAAAAAGAGAGAGATAATGTTTCAAGTCCTGTGTGATACTTCTTCCTCTCCAGAGATAATGCCAAACCTATTGAATTCTCCAGCTCTTTGTTTTCACTTCAAATTTCCAGCATGTATAGTATCTTGCTTTTATTTCCTCAAGGCAGTCCTTGAATGGAGAAACAACCCTCCTGAAGACATGGAAGAGTAGTCGAGTCCAAAGGCTAATGACATGCTGTACTTAAGGACACTTTACAACAAAGAAACATCTGAAGTCAGAAGTAATAACAGGTAGGAATGAAAAAATCAACTTGAAATGACATAAACTACACTTCACTATAATAAAACTGTCAATCTAATATGAGATCTGAGCATTGGAAAGTCAGACTGCAAATATCCAACTTTCATAATAAAACTCTGTCCATGGCATTTGGGAGAGACCGAAAATAAGTTTCATGTTTTTGACTCGTTTGGCAGCTATTGCATTTTTAAATTACCTAGACTATTTCCTCAGAACAACAGTTAATATCTGTGCGCTTTTTCCCTTATACTCCCTTTGGCTGAATTAAAAATCACACAATCCAACAGGTTTATTTGGAAGCACTAGCTTTTGGAGCGCCACTCCTAGCTGCCTGGTGAAGGAGCAGTACTCCAAAAGCTCATGCTTCCAAATAAACCTGTTGGACTATAACTTGGTGTTGTGTGATTTTTAACTTTGTCCACCGCAGTCCAACACTGGCTCCTCCACATCATCCGTTTGGCTGAGGACACTCTTTGTGTTTGAAGAAATACAACTGTTGGTACTGTTCAGGTTGGTAAAAACAAGGGCTGCAGATGCTAGAAACCAGATTCTAGATTAGAGTGGTGCTGGAAAAGCACAGCAGTTCAGGCAGCATCTGAGGAGCAGGAAAATTGACGTTTCGGGCAAAAGCCCTTCATCAGGTTGGCTTGTTATAATTACATGGCCTGTACCCTTGCTGTAGGTGCCTTTGGATGCAGTGTGTGGCAGCCAGTAATGATTTGAAGTAAGAAATATAACAAATTAAGCAGACATGCTGAGGTTAAAGATAGAATTGTGGCAGCAAGATATTATAGCTATTACAGGAGTATGATTTAAGGAGGGACATGAATGGTAGCTTAATGTTCCTGGTTATGTGGTTTTCAGATTAAATAGACAGGAGGATTGAACAAAAAGTAGCAGTTTTGGTTAAAGAAATAATTATAGCTATAAGGAGAGCATAACATGATAGACGGATCATCGAATGAGGCCAAACGCATTGACCTAAGGAAAACAATAAAGAGTCTCACTGCTCAGTGTGTCTATTGGTACCTACTTTATATAGTGAGAGGAAGATTTAAAAATACTTTGGCCAATCTCTGACAAGTGCAAAATCAATAGGACAGTCCTTACCAATTTGAACTACTTCTGTATTAACTGGGATCATTTTCATATGAAATTAATGAAGGGTGTGGAACTTTTGAGGTATATTCAAGAGAACTGTTTTGACTGATGTGCAGTGTTTCCAACAAGAGAGGTCACATTTCTGGACTGAGTTTTAATAAATTAAACTAGCAGGTAGAAGGTAATGAGAGTAAGTTGGTGGTCATGATCAGAATTCAGTTAGTTTTAAAGACATAAAAAGACAAAGGTAAAATAGGAGCTAGGACCAAGACCCATTTTACTAAGTTGCAATATGATTTAGCAAAAATGAATTGGAAACAGCCACTTGATACTAAATCTGTACAAGATCATTGGGAGGAATTCAAAGGGGAGACTGCAGGGTAAACATGTTCTCACGAAGGGAAAGAATAATACAGCCAAATACTGTGACCCTTGGATGTCAAGGTGCTTACAGAGTATGATCAGGCAGAAAAAAGAAAGCTTATGTTCTACATTGAGATCTCAATATTACTGAAAGATGATACAATGCTACTAAAGAAAGAGGAATATAGAAAGTGGAGGGGTAAAATAAAAATGAAGCAGGAAAACAAAGAGAAAGCGTGAAAGCACATAAGTAAACAAAGTTGAGAGTATGGTGCCGGAAAAGCACAGCAGGTCAGACAGCATCCAAGAAGCAGGAGAATCAAAGTTTCAGGCATTAGCCCTTCACTCTTTCCAGCACCACACTCTTAACTCTGATCTCCAGCATCTGCAGTCCTCACTTTTTCCACAAGTAAACAACGTGAAGATAAACCGTCTAACTCCACCCCCACGCCGATCTCTGTCACCATGCCTAACCCCGCCTCCACGCCGATCTCCGTCACCACGCCCAACTCCGCCCCCACGCCGATCTCCGTCCCCGCCCCCACTCCCAGCTCCAGCCCCACACCAGGTCCTAGCTCCCAGCCCTGCCGTGTTTTCACCATCCCTCCAGAACTACCCCTCTCTGAGGATGAAAGATCAGTCCTCAGCAGAGGCCTCACCTTCATTCCCCTACGCTCCCGGATCAACAAATTCAACACGCGGCGTGACATCGAACAATTCTTCCGCCGCCTTCGCCTCCG
>NC_057724.1:40707315-40725418 GCF_004010195.1 Chiloscyllium plagiosum
TGCAATCTTCTTCCTGACCTCTCCGCCCCCACCTCCACTCCGGCCTATCACCCTCACCTTGACCACCTTCTACCTATCGCATTTCCAACGCCCCTCCCCCAAGTCCCTCCTCCCTACCTTTTATCTTAGCCTGCTGGACACACTTTCCTCATTCCTGAAGAAGGGCTTATGCCCGAAACGTTGATTCTCCTGTTCATTGGATGCTGCCTGACCTGCTGCGCTTTTCCAGCAACACATTTTCAGCTCTGATCTCCAGCATCTGCAGTCCTCACTTTCTCCCCAAAGTGAAGATAAACACAAGGATATTTTACAAATTTATTAAAAACAAAACTAAGTATAGCCCAAGCCATAAAAGTTCAAGAAAGGTCATTTAAGTTTAGAGGCAAATGATGGATCTTAATGAATATCTTGTATTTTTCTTCACCAAATAAGGGACAACGCAGGTATCACAATAAAGGACGAGAAGTATCAAGTATTGGATGTGATAAACATAGTGAGAGTGGAAATATTCATGAGAATAGCTTCCTTGGAGGTGAGTAAATCACTGAGGCAGATGAAATGTATGCTAGGTTATTAATAGAATCGCAGGAGGAAATGGCAAAGGTCTGACAATCACTTCCTAATTCTCACGATATACAGGTATGATGTTGGAAGGTAGAAGGACTGCTCATGTTATACTTTTGAGTAGAAAGGGAGTGAGGAATGCACCAAATAATTGCAGGCCACTTCGTCTAATCTCAGTAGTGAACAAATTATTGGAATTATTCTAAGACAGATGCAGTAACTCAGGAGGCCTAACAGGAACTGAACATTCATTATTGTTGAACGCCAGTTAGAGCCACTACTTTGGCATACAAAGGCTAGTGACATCCAAGGACAAAGAGTTCTGTAGACCGATCCCTGGGACTTCTTCACGGAGGGTTCAGTTAATGAGTTCCAGTTGGGAAAGCCATTATCTGCTACCAAGGGAACTCATATTAAATGAGATCCACAAGAAAATTACGTCATGATTCCCAAGGGGCCTTGTAGGGAATATCACAACAGAATTATTTGTCTCTTAGAAAGACATGTATTAATCAAGGATAGTGAACATGGATTTGTTAAGAGAAGATCATGTCTGACTAACTTGATTGAATGACTTGAGGAAGTTAAAAGGAGGATTGATGGACAGATGTAATGTATTTGGTGTGGTCTACATGGATTATAGCAAGGCTTTTGACAGGACCGACACAGCTGACTGGTTAAAAAAATAATAAAACCTGATGAGATCCAGGGGAATGTAGCAATCTAGATCCAAAATTTACCCAGCAGCAGGAAATCAAATGTCTTTTTTCACCAGTGAATTTGTGACTGAAACCATGATTGCAGCAAGGTTCTATAAGAATCTACTAGTTCTCCTGCTTTTACGCAGTTCACATTATTATAAATATAAAACTGTGCGGGCATAATCAATTTGAGGTCAACACAAAAATTATCCATGTGGTCGATCGTGGAAAGGGCAGCTATAGACTGCAGAAAGGTATCAATGAAATAGTCAGGTGGGCAGAAAATCGAAATGGAATTCAACTCAGAATTGTAAGTTGATGCATTTGGGCAGGTCAAGCAAGGCAAATATGCTCCCAATTAATATGAGTGTGGTCAGGTAACCTATGACTTCTGGGATTGTCACAGAATTCATAGTTTTTTTATAGATAATGAAGGTGGATTCACAAATGATGAATTTCTGGACATGAATGGGAATTGGAATATTGTATTCATGAATATTGTAAAGCTCATTCATCAATTTATATGGGAGAAATTACATAGTAAATAAAGAGAGAATGCCAAAGACTGGCAGGCCAACTGATTTGCAAGTTGCCAACAGTTTTGACACGGACTAGGAGGTTATGGCCTAGCGGTATTATTGCTGGATTGTTAATCCAGAGGTCCAGATAATGCGCTGGGGACCTGGGTTCACATTCTAGCGCAGCAGGTGGCAGAATTTGAATTTTTAACAAAATCTGGAATTAAGAGTCTAATGATGACCATGAATCGACTGTTAGGAAAAACCTGTTTGGTTCACTAATGTCCTTTAGTGAAGGAAACCGCCATCCTTACCTGGTCTGGCCTACATGTGATTCCAGACCCATACCAAGGTGACTGACTGTTAACTGCCCTATTGGCAATTAGGGATGGGCGATAAATGCTGCCTAGCCAGTGATGCCCTCATTCTGTGAATGATTTTTTAAAAAAAATTCTAATCCAGAAATTGTTGGGAGGTAAAGCCTTTCCCGGTTAGCACAGGGAAGGAATTTGTAGCTGCCTTTTGTACTTTGTAATTATTCTCCTGGCTTAGAAATGACTACCATATGTGCAGTTCCTCTGCTATTTGAATGTATTTCATGCAAGCAGGAAATATTTTATCATGCCTAAATTCTTGGGAAGAATTTGCAAAATCACATAAAATCTTTTGAAGTAAACATTTCTGGCGGCCTGGTTTATTATGAGAAAGGAGCATAAGTAGTGGAAGGTTAGTACACAGGGGAGTTCTATGATATGATTGGTAAACAATTGCTCAACAACACTAGAATCTAATAATAAATTACCATTCCTCATGGAATATCAGCTTGAATTACAATTTTTGTATACTGAAAATGTAGTAGAGCATGATTGTATACCTTGTGAATTGCATTGTCATCTTTTTTGGGCAGAGACAGAGGGACAGGATATGATAGATCATGAGTTGTCAGTGGAGACAATGATCATGATGAACAGGCAATGTCCATCTTATCCACAGGTAAACTGACCAAATCATGTGCCTGTCCAAATATGCTGGCAAATATAAAAACAAATGGTTGAATGTCGAGAATGATGACTAAGCAGTGAGGGCCTTGGCCTGGCAGAATAGTGTACAAGAATGGAAAATACGGAAGTGGAGCTCAAATTTGTGTATTGGCTTGGGAGGTGAATTCTGCTTGAGGAGAAGTAATGTATCATGGAAAGGTCAGGTATGCAGTGCATCTCACAGTTGTCTGGAAAGATTTCAATGCATGGGAAAAGGTCACAATCTGTATAGATGATATGCTAGAAAGGAGAAAGCAGGAGCTCCTTAACAAAATAATTGAAGCAGGCATCCTGATAATTAAAACATTTTTGTGGCTGCAAACAGAGGGTAATGTGGAAGAATGAGAAATTTGGAGAGAGTTTAGTCATGTGTTCAAAGATTCAGGATAGAGATCAGTCACTTCGGCGCATCTGCACAGGAAAAGTCTGAACTTACGGGGCTGAAGCTATATTAAAGCCTTGGATTTGAAGACTGTTTAGGAGATAGATATAAAGGTAGGCTGCCCCATAGTGGGAGAAAATGTTTGCCCCTCTTTTAGCTGTATTTTTTGGGAGTGTAAGTTGATAGTTATAAAATCTGCAGTTCTACAATGGATCACCTTCAGAGAGATATGTTTTTCCATTCTCTGAGAGATGCCAGATATAGAAGGAAATTTTTAGAAATTATATGAATGTGTCTATGGTTTGAACAATGACTTCAAGGTTTGGTTTTTTCCAATTGAATTTAATTTTTAACTAAACTGCAATAATCATATAAAGACAATGGCTAAAAGAGCAGGTCAGAGGCCATGAATCATGCAGTGAGTAACTCACTTTCTGACTCCCCTCTTGCCTGGAAGGTTGAAGCTCCAGCAACATTCAAGAAACTTGGCATCATCCAGGACAAATACTCCTGCTTGATTGCCACCACAATTATTAACATCCACTTCCTCCATCACTGACACTCAGTAGCAGCAGTGCATACCGTCGACAAGATGCCCTGTAGAAATTCACAAGGATTCTTAGACAGCACTTGCCAAACCCATGACCATTTGCATCTTGAAGAACAAGGGCAGCACTTACATGGGAACACCACCATCTGAAAGTTCTCCTCCAAGCCATTCACCATTCTGACTTGGAAATATATTGCATTCCTTCAGTGTGACTGGATCAAAATCTTCAAATTCCCTCTGTAATAGCATTATAGTTCCATATACAGCACATAAAATGCAGCAGTACAAGAAGGCAATTCACGACTACCTTCTCAAGGACAACTAGGGTTAAGCATTAAATACTGGTCCAGCCAGTAACGCTTATATCGCCTGAGTGAAGTAAAAGCAAAATTAGTCAGTATTGCTGAAGATTGGTTGTATCAAACTTAAAATAGATCCTTTTTTTTCTGTTGGTATCATGGTGAGAAACTCTTGGGTATTTTTAAGTTTCATATTGACGACTTCTGATAGGGTGATTCTAGCACGTTTGAAAAAAAGGTTATTGACAAGATGAGCACAGAGCTTAAGTTTGGCAATGAAGCATCTGAATCTTTAAATATACTGAGTTGGGAATAAAGCAAAATGGTTTTAGATGCTACTATTGTGATGGATTGTTTCTTAGAATTTGGGTTTAAAACTAGTGACATACAGCATGGGTCTATTTTTGTGTGAAGGGAATTAATAATTAATTAAGTCAGTCCTTTCAGGACCACGATTTTAAATGATTATGTGTCAGAGAGCAGAAAGCTGAAGGCCTCTTGGAGATATAATGCAAGTTTGTTTGTTTATGTTGTTGGTTTATGACCAGAGGAGACAGAAGAAAACAGAAATAAAGATGAACAAACATTTTGATTTTAAATTAAAAATTGTGAAGGCAGTTCTAGAGATACCTGAGTGAAATCAGATACAAAATGGGTTTTCCTAGAAAAAATATTCTTTTTACAGCCATTAAAGAAATGAGTTACATTTTCACTTTGTGAAAACTTCCGGAACAAGAATGTTTGATCAGAAATTTGCTTTGGTCATTAGAAGATAAGAAAGTCTAAGATTGTGTGAGGTTTCAGGGAAAAAGTTCATAGCTCACAGGATTGAAACTGAAAAGAAGCAGTTAATTCAATGTACAGATTTGATAGGGAAGTAAAATGTCTCTGGATTTTGATTAACTGTAAAGTGGTAGTGTTGAGGAATAGACACAATTTTATATTACTGGGTGTTTGAAATCTTTTAAATTGTGTGGATAGCTTGTTTATTTTTTTCTTTCTTTTGAGCAATAAACTTTGGTTTTATTGTTACAACCTTACCTGCAGCCTGGTGTGCTTATGTCTCAGTGCAAGACTGTCATATTAAATTAAGGAAAGTGAGAACAATATTTCATTCTGGGATCTAACTTGTCAAGTAGTAACAATAGCTGGAATCATAACAAGTGGGGGATTCTTTCAGGATCTGAGTTCATTGAATTTTAGAGTGATCTATGTCTATTTTAAAGAAACAGGCAACTAGTAACTGGCGGTACTGGATATAAAAGAGCTGTGTTCTGATGAAGTTTATTGAACAGCTTTTCAGAAGGGCTTTGAATGTTGCTGAGATTTCTGGGATTAAAAGATATAATAGTGAATTATTTGAAATTTTTAATCAAGGCTAAAGTGAGAGAGTCAGCAGATAAGTTGAAGGTTGAAGTAAAAGTAGAATATCACAAGAAGGAAGCACGTGGAGTGACCTTCAATTTAGCTGTGAAATGTCAAAGCTAGCATTAGCTAGAGAAAATTAGAAATGAAAAGACTTGAGTCAGAAAAAAATGAGAGAAAGGGAAATGAAAAAGCAGTTAAACTGAGAAAAAAATGAGAAAAAAAGTACATTGGAAAGGGACTAGGATGAAAACCTATAATGTACAGATTTGATCAGGCATTGAAATATATCTGAATCTTGATTAACTGTAAAGAGATGATTTTTGAGGTGTAGGTACAATTTTGTTTTATCAGGTATTTAAAATATTTCAGACTGTGTTATATTTGATAGCTTTGTTTATTTTATGATATTTTTCTTTCTCATGTATAATAAACTACTGTTTTATTGTTAGAATCAGATCTGCAGTCTTCTATGCTTATATGTCAGTAAAAGTCAGCTTTGTTAAATTACAAAAAAGAACAATATATAATATCAATCCAGATTCATTCTGGAATCTGATTTGTTCAGTAGGATTATCAGTTGAGATCATTATACATTAAATAAACAACCATACCTGGACAGTGTTTACCCTATCATGGTTAATCATTTCAGCTTCTCAATAAATATGCAGAAGCTCCAAAACCGAATTGGAACAACTGCAAAGTCTGATTAGATAACTCAATTGGCTGAATACACAAACAAAACTGGATGCTAATTTTGGTGTACAAAACTAATTGCTGTAATGAAACATCCAACTACTGAGTACAGTATAAGGGTGAAATTTAACATATAAAAGATGGAAAAATATCTGCTGATTATTCCACATTTAGGCGAATCCAGGACAGCCTGGGGAGTATCGAATGGTCATCCATGTAAGGTCAGCACAAGCAGTCAGGTAAACATGCATCATGGTGTATCATTGTGCATCGAGGAGTTGTGAACACAGCAGTCAGGAGTCTGGTCAGTTATGTCCAGGGATTGATCATAAGAATCAACCACAAAGATGGTGGTGGAACTATGCTGAATGCTAGAGTGGGCCTGAGCCCTGCAGGAGTGAGAGACCATCATCGCCCAGTGACTGTACAAGTCACTTCTGCTCTGAACATTAACACTACTGACTCCTTGCAGGGAGTAACATGTAACCTATGGTGGCTGTCTCATCGACACAACCACAAAAACATCAGGATAGTGACTCATGACATCTGTGTAATGTCACACCAATTCATCTTGAACTCCATGATGACGTTGGTGCTGCAATGTGGGCAGTAGGAATTGATAATATAGTTGGGTTTCCCCAGGTGAAGAGTGCCACTGACTGTACATGTGTAGGACTGAGAGGGCAGAATCACAACAGAATGCATCAACAGGAAGGGGTTCCATTTGATGTATGGCCAGATGATCTGTGATCACTGATATCACTTCCTTATGTTGAGTGCCTGCTACTCTGGCAGCTGTTATTGTCCTACCTCGTGGTGTACTCTCATCTACTGGTGTAATTGATTTTCCAGGTGCTTTACAGGGCAGGTTACTGGGAGACCTTGGCTCATAATATCACTGAGTACCCTGTGACTGATGCAGAATGCAGATATAATGCTGCGCAGGTGCAGCCATGGCTGTAATGCTGCAGTATAAAGACTGTTGAAAATGTGATTCTGCTGCTTGGATTGTTCTCGGGGCGGGCCTCCATTTTAATCCAGACTGAGTGTGCCACATTATCCTGGTGTTCTGTGTCCTGCATATTTGGATCAGGTATCCTGGATGCAGAGGAATTGAGGGATTGAAAGTAATCCTCCGAGCAGAAGCATGTGGACATTGGGTTGATGAAACTGTTGTCTATGACAACTGAGCTGGGATAGACACTATAAATCAGACAGAACCTTATTGACCTTCTAATGGAAGAGAGCTGGGTGCAGCAGTCAATTATTGACTGTTAAATTTTCAGAACATAATGTCTAATTCTAGTTGGCAATATGGAGGAACATTCAGCTCATTTTGCTTAGTTTCTATTTCCTTTTGAACTCTGTAAATGAAAGTTCACATTGTGTTTGGAATAGTCTGAATGTTTGCCTGTGTGTGATGCTCTCCTACTAGAGAATGACAAGATGTGAGGAGAAAGTGAGGTCTGCAGATGCTGGAGATCAGAGTTGGAAATGTGTTGCTGGAAAAGTGCAGCAGGTCAGGCAGCATCCAGGGAACTGGAGAATCGACATTTCGGGCATAAGCCCTTCTTCAGGAAGGGCTTATAATGACAAGATGTGGGTCTACAATGGACACAGAGGACAAGAAATGCTGACTTTGAGGTTGTTCAGTGGGGATGTCACTAAGGAATGGTAAAGCATGTGGTGTGGTGGTTAAACAGTGACTAGGGTGAGAAATTGGGGCTGTATGTGCACGGAAGAATTAGCCATGACAGCTATGTGCTGTAGACAGCATAGCTTTGTGGCTGCTTTGCTCTTACATTACCAGTGAGGGGCAACAATGGATTGCTACACTTGTCCAGATATGAGCAGCCTTTCAAAAATGGTGCAGTCACAGTGGTTGTCAGGTTATGGATAGATATCTGGTGAGTGGCAAATTATTCTGGGAATGGTATGTCGTAAGATGGGGCAGAAATTGAACATGAGAAACACCATAGGTGCCTGGTAAATCATTAACGAAGTACATTTGGTGAGATAGGGCAAGAGAATCGCTGTGCAAAAAACCTTCCAAAAAACTTGACACACTTGCCTTTGCCACAAAAAGTAAGATTTAGCCCATAGTATTCCTTATGGGGTAACGTGCAAAATGTTTCCCATCATCTCTGTAAGCCAGACAAATGTGAGTGGTATCTGCCTGCTGAAACGTTTCCACTTGTTTAGACAATGGATATGGCATTCAGTTTATAAAATGTATTAGAGGAAGTTCTGTCAATATAAAATTCAAAATGTATGTCTTCTTGAACATTTCCTTGATATATAATACTGCCTTTGGGATAATGTATACTCCACAAAGTGTGTGAAGGAGAAGAGATTAAAAATTGATATTGTGATTGAAACATGATGTGGGCATTTAGTTTAGTCAATATTTTTGTTTGCCATTACAAATGAGGGTGTTGATTGAATAATATAGTTAAGGAGGATGCATGTGATAAACATAGCGAGATGAAATATTATGAGTTGCATCATTTCTGCAAGTAGCTAGAGCATCAGTCCAGAATAACATGTATTCCACGCAGTTAAGTAAAACAAGGGAAGCAACGGTGAAAGCTCTGCCCATAATTTCCAAATCATTTCTGGTGACAGTTACAATGCTGGAGGATTGTAAACATTACATTGTTATTTTGTAAAAGGAGAGAGACATAAAATTACACGTTAATCAACTTAAACTCAACAATGGGCAAGTTAGTGAAAGAAGTTCTGAGGGATTATACAAATCATAATTTAAGAAGACACTAATCAGTATAAGTCAAGATTAGAGTGGTGCTGGAAAAGAACAGCAGGTCAGGCAGCATCTGAGGAGCAAGAAAATCGACATCAGGAATGAAGGGCTTTTGCCCAAAATGTCGATTTTCCTGCTCTTCGGATGCTGCCTTACCTGCTGTGTTTTTCCAGCTTCACTGTAATCTTGACTCTGATCTCCAACATCTGCAGTCCTCACTTTCGCTCTGACAAATCAATATAAGTTATTGGAGATTTGTTAAAGGAAGGACATGCTGAACTAACTTAAATCAACTTTCTGAGGACAAAAAAAAACAAGGGTAGTAGGTTTTTTAGTCAAAATGGATTTTAGCAAGGATTTTGACATGGTTACACATGCAGACTGGTCAAATATAAGAGTCCATGGGATCCAAGGGCAAGTGACAATCAAAACGGGCTCAGTGACAGAAAGGAAAAGGCAATCTCCCACAGGCTTTTATTTTGACTGAAAGCTATTTCCATTGGCAGTTGCAGGACTTAGTAGTAGGTCCCTTGCTTTTTCATGAAACATATCAATGATTTATCATAGAATCGCTATAGTGTGCAAACTGGTCCTTTGCCCCAACAAGTCCACACCAACTCTCCGAACAATAACCCACCCAGACCCATTCCCCTACCCTATTATCCTATATTTACCCCTGACTAATGCATCTACACATCCCTGAACACTATGGGCAATTTAGCATGGCCAATTCACATAACCTACACATCTTTGGATTGTGGGAGGAAACTGGAGCATCAGGAGGAAACCCGTGCAGATACAGGGAGAATGTGCAAACTCCACATGGACTGTCACCCAAGGCTGGAATCAAACCCAGGTCCCTGGCACTGTGAGGCAGCAGTGCTAACCACTGAGCCACTGTGCCAGCCCAAAGGCTGACTGATTTGAGCCATTAGTGAATGATATACATTGAATTATTTGAGCCATTAGCAAATGATATAAAAATTGACATGTAATTGCGAGGAAGAAAGCAATTGGCTGCTGGAAGGTATCAATGGCCTAGATATGTGGGGAATATAATGAAAAAATAAATATAAACCAGAGAAGTTGAAAGAAATACACCTGAGGAGGTAAGAGAACACATAATAGATGGCAGGATACTGAGCAGTTTTGATGAACAGCCGGACCTTGGGAGTCCATTCTACAGATCACTTATGGAGGTGTGACAGATATGTAAGGTAGTGAAAAACATTTGGAACACTTCTTTTATTAGCTAAGAGGTAGAAGATAAGAGCTGGAAAGTTACGCTGAATTGTATAGAACAGTACTTAGTGCACATCTAGGAAGGATATGAGGGAGAAGGGGAGGTTTGTCACAAAGCTAGATCCTATTTTTCTAAAAGCTGTTCCTTGGCTCAAGGAGACTCTGTCCTTGATTTTTTTCAGAGAGTAATAAACCGGGCCAAGCACAAATCGGTCTGGTTTGGTACAGAGATGAAAAGGATTTTGAGAGCTCTTTTCTTTATATGTAAACATATGAGACTTCAGGCCAAAGTGGTCATGTTTTAGCAGTGACCTGTATAAAGAAAGGAGAGTGGTCAGTTTTCTACCTGAGCTGAGCAGTTTTAGTTCAGTCTTGAACTGGGAAGTTCAACAGGGAGCTGTGTGGAAACTCACTCTCTTTTTCTGCTAAGCATGTGTTCCATTTATACTTTTTTTTTAAAGGGAGTTTGCTTATTAGGACTGTTGTGTATATTCAGAACAGCATAATTAAGTCTAATTGGGTAAGCTGAATTCTGTAGGTGTTTTTAAATCTGTTCCTTGTGTTTCATTGTGTTATTTTGTGAATAAATTTTTTTCTGTTTTAAAATCTAGTAGTCAACCTCACTAACTTAATCTGGGTAATTTTCCCTGTACACTTACCAAAACAAATTGTAAAGTTATGGTCTGGGGCTGTGTGCTTAAAAACGTTTTCAGTGGTCTGGCTTAGTCCATAACAGGTTTAAGAGGATATTTCTAGAACTAGAGAATTTTAGCCATGAAGAGGATTGATAGCTTAGGGTTGTTATCTTAAGAAGCCACCATGCATCATATGATTAGGAGCAGATTGGGCCATTCAGCTCATCAAGTCTGCTCTGCCAAACAATCATGGCTGATATATTTCTCAACCCCATTCTCCTGCCTTATTTGTAGCCTTTGACTAAACACAACCGTGTTTAATTTGCATCATTATTGTCATGGACCGAGATACAGTGAAAAGTATTGTTTTGTGTGCTAACCAAGCAAATCATATCTTACATAACTACATCAAGGTAATAGAACAGAATGTAGAATATAGTGTTACAGCTACAGAGAAGGTGCAGAGAAAAATCAACTCTAATATATGAGAGGTTCATTCATAAGCCTGATAACAATGGGGAAGAAGCTGTTCTTGCATCTGTTGGTACGTGCTTTCAAACTTTTGTATCTTCTGCCTGATGGAAGAGAGTGGAGGAAAGTCTAACCAGGGTGGGGAGAGGGTCTTTAATTACATCGTCTGCTTTCTGAAGAAAGTTGGAAGTCTAGGTAGAATTAATGGAAGGAGGGCTGGTTTTTATGATGGACTGGGCTGCGTTTACAATTTTCTGTAATTTCTTGCAGCCTTGGGCAGAGTAAATGCCTTGCCAAGCTATGATGCATCTGGATAGGATGCTTTTGATAGTGCATCTCTAAAAAATTGTTAAGAGTTACTGTGGACATGCCAAATTTCCTTAGCCATCTGAGGAAGTAGAGGTGTTGGTGTGCTTTCTTGACTGAGGTGTTGACGTGGATGGAACAGGACAGATTGTTGATGATATTTACTCTAACTCTATATTTACTTGATCTATCTCTATCTTAAATACACTCAATAACCCGGCCTATACAGCCCTCTGTGGCATTGAGTTCCATAGATTCACCATCAACTAACTGAAGGAATTCCACTTCATCTCAGTTTTAAAGTGTTGTCCTTCACTCCCAGGCTGTACCCTTGGGTACTAGTCTCACCTCCTAGTGGAAACATCTCCACAACCACAATATCCTCTCAGTATTCTGTAAGTTTCCAGAAGAATCCTCCCATTATCCTTCTAAACTCCGAGTACAGAGTTGAGAGTGTGGTGCTGGAAAAGCACAGCAGGTCAGGCAGCATCCAAGGATTCCTGATGAAAGACTCATGACCGAAACGTTGATTCTCCTGCTCTTCGGATGCTGCCTGACCTGCTGTGCTTTCCCAGCACAACAGTTTTGATTCTGATCTCCAGCATCTGCAATCCTCACTTCCTCCATCAAGCACAGACTCAGAATTCTGAACTGCTCCTCATACGATTAACCTTTCACCTGTGCACATTCTTGTAACCCTTCGCCGGTCTCCATCCAAGGTCAGAACATCCTTCCTTCGATACAATATTCAACATGTACTGTAATAAAATCCATATCCAATCTCAGCAGCATAATCCTGTTATTGTATTCTAGCCCTCTAAAAATGAATGTTAACATTACATTGACTTACTGAACTGCCAACTGAACCTATGTGTCGAGAGAAGGTTGAAAGACAATTTATGCATAAGACTACGATGAATTTCAATAGAATGGATGGAAAGGACCGATTTCTGTAATCGGAGAAAGATTAAAGATTTAAAATGAGAATGTTTTCATGCAGAGGGTGATGAGGATCTGGAGCTCACTGTCTGAATGATTGATAGAAACAGCAATACTCATTGCAGTTAACAGATACTTGGAAAGTCACTTCAAGTGCTGTAATGTAATGGCTGAGGAACCAACAGCTGAAATGTAGAATTAATCTGGATTGCTTTCTCAGTTTGCATCGATATGTTGGACCAAATGTTCCATAGCATTGCATTTTCCCCATGTTACTATGTTTTCTATGAGTGAGATTTTCCCAGCTCCATGTAAATGGCTCTGCAATTTTCTAATTTTCCCCATAATCTTTAAAATGGTGGTTTATAAATCTCACTGATTAGCAGCAATTACCTTATTTCCATGCTTCTGCATGTTATTATTCACTAATCTCACCTCAGTTAAAAGCAACTCTCCTCTTTACCTGAGAAACTGAATGGTGCCAATTCCCAACATGAAAGTCAGAGTGATTCCATGGAGGCACAGTTTAGCACTTGCTCCTCTAGGCCTTTATCCAGCTGTAGCATCACTTACATTTCTCAATATGGCCACCGTCCTTTTCCACTCTTCCTCCACACAGCTGGGCATCACCAAATCACCAGCCTTACTACATCATCATGGTTGTTTCCCAGTCAACACACATGCCACTTCAACACTCCAGGACTTACTTTGAAACTCACAGACATTTAGCACCTTTATACTTCTGGCAAGTCATTTTGGTTCCAGGGCCACAGATCAGCACATGACTCATCTTACATTTCTTAGTGTGTGTTCTTCACACTCATTTTATGCTGACCCGAAGTTGTCAGACCCTGGTTACCATTGTTTTTAAGTGTAGATGGAATGACATGCAGCTTCTCACCATCCAGAGTATTGAACAGTCAAGGGTGTAGACATGCTGCTGCATGGAACTAAAGTAGACAGGCAGGAAGATTGAAGAAAACAGCAAGCTAGGCATCATCAGAAGGTGGAGAAGTCAATGTTTCAAATGTAACCCTTCTTTGGATTACATCCATAATGTCGATTTCGCCACCTCCTGATGCTTTTGCAGGTTTTCTTTGTCTCTAACACTGTATGGAATTAGACTGTTTCAATGTCACAACTATAGCGTGTGTCAGCAATTGAAGCAGCAAACACACTGTACATAGCTTCAAGCTAATGGCCATGTTTGAAAGTCAATGGGGACCAGTACTTATTAGGGTGTAGGGGCATTACAGTCATTCAAGGAGTACTGTCACATCAGTCAAAGGTGTTGTCTGATCCTGAAGATCCAAAGGATTCCTGAAGAAGGGCTTATGCCCGAAACATCAATTCTCCTGTTCCTTGGATGCTGCCTGACCTGCTGCGCTTTTCCAGCGGCACATTTTCACAATCCACAATCACCCAAGCTTCAATAAATAGAGAGTCAGTGGCCACCACAAGAATGGCAATCCACAAAGCTATGGTCCCAGGAGGTAGATGGAGAACATTAACAGTTATATAGAAGGGCTGAATGGAAACAGGAGTGTGGAGGGAGGCTGAATGGTCACTAGGGACGCAAAGACAACAACAGGAAAAGGAAGATGGAGGATTGGGAGGATTTCATCATTAGTCTCAGGCAAAACCTGCAACTTACTCATGAGGACATAAGCTTGAAATTTTGCCATCTTTGCACCAAACTCAACATGCAAAAGGAAAAAAAATGGCTGCCACTTCTTGCACAGTGGGCAGAGTGTAAGTTACTGTTTTTCTTTTCAGGCTCATCATCTGGGGGTGTGTACTTAGATATCCTGGGAGCTGCCATACATACATCCAGTTGTGAAGAATACAGCATGCCATGCATACATACTGGAGAACCCACAGCTTCTTGTGTCATTTCAAGGGTTTCAGGCGATATATGGATGGCTGTAGTGAGACAAGGGCTACTCCCTTCATATTTGGCTGATGACCACTTTACAAAATCCTCATAAATAAAAGCAAATTACTGTGGATGCTGGAATCTGAAACCAAAAGAGAAAATGCTGGAAAATCTCAGCAGGTCTGGCAGCATCTGTAAGGAGAGAAAAGAGCTGACGTTTCAAGTTTAACTGACCTGTTGTCAAAGCTACAAAATCCTCAAATTGGTACAGAATGGCAATACAACACTGTCCAAGTTTCACCAGGGCCATGAAGTTTTGCATTATGAGGTTTTGATCTCTGAACTGCTCCAGTGGGACCTTGTAATACAACCCAGAAAGGATTTACTGCGTCATTGTGGCATGCTGTACTGTTCACAACTGGAGCTGTCAAAGGGTGGGATATCCTACTTGCAGGCAAGCTGCAGATTGAGAGAAACCCTCTGTTGATGAGAATTACGATAGTGACTTGGAGGGATTGTGATTTAGGATAGTGACTTTGAGAGTCAAGAGACCATGATAGAGATATGTACTGTTGAGCTAAAGAGGTCAGGATGATCCTCATTTTGACATACTTCCAGGATGAATGAGCTGAATTTGAATTTCTTTTTATTAGGTTATTTCCTGCTAATTAGATGGCAAGTAGACCCTAATGATTTAATGCATGAATGTATTTTTACACCTCTGAGCATTGAATGGCAGTGCAAGCCCTTGTAAAGATGAAATGTAGAATGTAGCATTGCCTGCACAGATCACTGATTCTGTACTTTCTCTCACAGGTGGGTGTAAGTGTGGATGTGGCAAGTCCTACCACTATCATTGCACATTGGCTGTAGTTTTGGTGTTATATACATTAAAGTACAAAGTGGGGTCCCAGGTTGGACTAGAACACAGAATCTTCCCAAGCCCCATAAAGACACAGATTTACCTGGGATCCATGTGGATAACCATGGCCACATCTGTGACTTGGAGAAAACGAGTTAAAGAGAAGTTATTCAAAATGAGAACAAACTCAGCCAGGCAAAGGAGGTGGTGATGGATGAAAACAATGTAAGGATATTTTCAAGGAAGAAGTGGAGATCTTTCAGATCATCCTGGGCGGAGATGGATATGTTAAAGGATCCACATCCATGGTGATGAGGAGGAGGCTAGGATGAAAGTTATCAAACTTGCTTACATTTCAACTTGTTCCTGCCTCACTGAAATTATTTCTTCCTATCTTGATTCTTTTTCTAATCTTTTGCTTTCAAACCTGCTGATAAGGGTAGTACTATCATCATATGGACTGCTCATGGCAGAGGCTAAACACCAGCTCTCAGACACTTCCTCCCATCTGCAGAAATCTGTTCTCCAAGCTCCCAATCACAGCTGTTTGTTTCCAATAAAGGCAATATAAGGAAAACAAACAACTAGGATTGGAAAATACTATCAGATAGGGTGGTGATAAAGATTTAAAAAGCTGATATCAAAGGGGAATTGGATAAATGTTTTAGGGAGTAAAGGCCATCAAATTATGAAGAAAGATAAAGTGACTGCATCTAACTGGATTGATTTTCAGAAGAACCAGACCTTTTTTATTGTCAGGATGTGTGTGTCATTGGCTCAGCCAGCATTTATTGCCCATTCCTAATTGCCAGAGGGTAGTTAAGAGTCAACCACTGCTGTGGGTCTGGAGTCATATGTGGGCTAGACTGGGTAAAGATGTCAGTTTCTTTCCCTAAAGGACATTCCCCAAAGTATGGATTTTTCCAACAATTGACAATGGTTTCATGATCATCATTACACTATTAATTAGAGATGTTTGAACAGACACATTCAAATTTGAACCAGGATCCCCAGGAGATTACCTGGGTCTCCAGATTAACAGTTCAGCAATAATACCACTAGACCATTGCCTCCCCTTAAAGTATCGACTTCATAGACCAAATGTCTTCCTTATCTGCTATTCTGTTCCATGATTCTGATGCAACACAGTAGGAGGCTGAAGTCAGAGAGGTCAGAGTGGGAATAGAAGATAGAATTTGATATTAACCACTCCAGCTTTTTGCTTCATTACACACCTTCCTAAATTTTATTTGTCTCCTCTCCCTATTTCCTGGCTTTTCCAGTTCTGGTGAAAAGTCAACTCCATCTTCATTTCACTATACATGTTGCCTCTCCTGATTATTTCTAGCGTTCTCAGTTTTTATTGCTTGATTTCTGCTGGCTTTAAGGTCCTTAACTTACTTTAAAACTACTACAGTTATCATTACAATATAAAGTTAGTACTTGAGCCTTTCCAATGCAGCCCCATTTCAAAATCTCCATTCCTTTGTCAGATACTTTAATTATTATAAAATAGCTCCATCTAAGACTGAAGTTTGTGTTTAAAATGAATAAGGGGTTTTTGAATTCACCTTCATCGTATGTTTATTTCATAACAAGAATATTACAATGTTTTGTCCAGTTCCAGGGAATAAACAGGAAAATAAGAGCTGGAAGGATGATAGACCCTCATGAAATAGCGATCATAACCAGATCAGATTTACATTGAAAATAGATGTAAACTCTTAATCTCTACATCAGCTGAATGTTTCTACACTTCTCTTCAAACTTGGACAGTGTTGTATTGACATTCTGTACCAATTTGAGGGAAGAAGAAAAAAGGGAGCAATTTCAGATAAAAGATGATGGAAACTCATAAGACATGGGAGCAATTGGGAAGCTCTAGGAGGAACTTTTGCACAATCCACAATCACCCAAGCTTCAATAAATAGAGAGTCAGTGGCCACCACAAGAATGGCAATCCACAAAGCTATGGTCCCAGGAGGTAGATGGAGAACATTAACAGTTATATAGAAGGGCTGAATGGAAACAGGATCTGCAGCATCTGCGGTCTTTTACTTTTGTGAAGATAAAAATGTTGGATTACAGACCAGCTAATTTTAGTAGATGAAATGGGTCATTGCTCAGGTTAATTGTTTTGAAAATTGGCTGGTCAAACAAAGATCATTAATTTATTTAATGAATATATTTAATAAGAAATGGATAAGGTCCAGAATGGATACATTCCAAATGCAAATAAAAATAATATGTTAAGGTTCCCTGAATAAAAAAAATTAGATCAGGAATAGTTTAAAAAGTGGCACTTACTAAATCTGAGGCATGAATCTAAAAAGTTAAACTTCGATTAAGTATAGAAAGGACATAAAAGGTTGAATAAGAATCTTGATAGGAAGCATGAAAGAAGAATGACAGTTAACACTAAGGGAAATAGCAAGGATGTTTATGTAACACAAGGGGCCCTGAATGTGATTTAGGTTACCCAATTGCAATGCGAACACAGTTTCCAAATCTAAAAGGTCTATTTATAATTTTTTATAAAATGGCACTGGATTTTAAAAGAATGTAAAACTAAACAAATTAGCATAGCCAAAGATGAGGTATTAGGACAGGTGACTGAAACCTTGAATAAAGAAACAGGTTTAAAAAATAATGGACTAGAAGATGACAAGTAGGCAAAAGTGAAGACTGCAGATGCTGGAAACCAGAGTTTAGATCAGAGTGGTGCTGGAAAAGCACAGCAGGTCAGGCAGCATCCAAGGAGCAGGAATATCGACGTTTCAGGCAAAAGCCCTTCATCAGGAATAGAGGCAGGAAGCCTCCAGGGTGGAGAGATAAATGGGGAGGGGGGGGAATGGTGGAGCTGGGGAGAAGGTAGCAAAGAGTACAATAGTTGAAT
>NC_057724.1:40725948-40731661 GCF_004010195.1 Chiloscyllium plagiosum
CTCTATCCCCACCCCCATTCACCTCTTGTACTCCTTGCGACCTTCTCCCCAGCTTCCACCCCCCCATCCCCATCCCCATTTATCTCTCCACCCTGGAAGCTTCTTGCCTTTATTCCTGATGAAAGGCTTTTGCCCGAAATGTCGATTTTCTGCTCCCTGGATGCTGCCTGACCTGCTGTGCTTTTCCAGCACCTCTCTGATCTAAACACTAGAAGATGACAAGTGCCGTCTGCACGTTAGAGAAATATGAAAAGGCCTGGACACAAATTATAGGCCCCAGTAAGTCTAGTATTAGTTGAGATAAACCTTTAAATTCCATAATATTAACTGAAATTACTGAATACTTAAAGAGGAATGGACTAATGAGAAACAGAATGAATTTGTGAAAGAAAGTTCCTGCTTGAACAATTAAATTGAATTTTTGAGGAAAGCTAAAGTAAATGAATGAACAGAATGCAAACTATACAGCATGAGTGATTTTTCAGAGGAAATTTGTGGAAGTGTTGCATAAACAACCTGTTCTGAAAATGATTGTGAATTGTATTAAAGGGAGTAAAACTATTCAGAAAGAGAAATAATAGGGACATAAAATAGAGACCAAATTCAATTAAGTATTTTCATATTTATTAGATACACACCTGGAATATGCACTTATTTGTTTTTCAAATATGAATGATTGCATATAGCTATTAGATGAATGCGTCAAAGTGCAACCATTACAATCAATTGAGGGTATGGCAGACATAAGGGAAGCACATTGGTAAAGTTACTAGCTTGTTGTCAAATGTTGTTCAATGTAGACAAATGGGAAATAAAGTAAGAACATGTAATGATAAGCTGCTTTCTGTGAAATGTCCCAAGTTCAAATAAAAAATAGGACCCAGGAGACATCATTTGACTTTTTGAATTTGCTCCATCCTTCATTAAGATTGTAGCTAACCCACCTCAGTTCCATGTTCATCTAATGCAATGATAACAACCTCTCTCTCAATGTAAGTAAAACTAAAGAACTGATCATAGTAAGAACTAAAGAACAGAAAGAAAGGAGAACATGCCAGAAATTGAGAGGGTTGAGAGCTTCAAGTTCTTAGGCATGCCAATAATTGCCAACTTGCCCTGGACTTCACGTACAGATGCGACAGTCAAGAAACACAATAACACCTCTTCTTCCTCAGGTGGCTCAGGAAATTTGACATGTCCATAAGGACCCTCACCAATCTTTACAGATGCACCATAGAAAGCATTCTATCCAGGTGCATAACAGGTTGGTACAGCAACTGCTCTGCCCAGGACCGTAAGAAACTACAGAGTTGTGTGCACAGCCCAGACCTTCAGGGAAGCCAACCTCGCATCCATGGACTCCATTTACATATTGCATTGCCACAAAAAGGCTGTCAACATCATCAAAGACTCATCCAAAATCGGTAATGCTCTCCTACAACCTCTTCCATCAGGCAGAAGATACAGAAGCTTGAACACATGCACCAACAGGTTCAAGAAAAGCTTTTTCCCAGATGTTATTAGGCTGATGAATGGACTCTTTAACTTCACATAATGCAGATCTTGTCCGTGCAGTGTTACCAGTATGCCTTACCCTCTCCAATTTTCTTTTCACCTCATGATCTGTATGCCCTTGCTTATTATGATTTGCCTGCACAAACAAAGCTTTTGTCTGTACTTAGGTATACATGACAATGAATCAAATCAAATTAAATTAAATCCTCCACCAAACTACTGCAAATTTGATTTGCCCAGCTGATATGTAGATTGAAGTTCTCCATGATGACTCTATTGCACTGATTAAGTGAACTTTTATTTTCCTAATTTATTGTCTGCACAGCACATTAACTATTACTAGACATCTATAAGTGGTTGCTACCAAGTTTTCTGCCCTTCTTATTTCTTAGAGATCCATTCCATATCTTCTTTTCTGTCTGCTGTTATTCTCCTAACCTTCAATATTCTTACCTCTCTATCCCATTTCTAAATTGCATATTGCTTCTCAAAAACAATTTATCTTGCAGTGGTTAGTTCTTAATTTCAGTCATTTTGCAATCACATCTCTTAATTAGATCAATTATATCAGATATATTAATTTCTAAATATGCTGTTAATACATTAACTTTATGAAAATGTTTATATCATCAATATAATGCCTTTAGCTTCCTTTTCCCTTCAGTTCTATTACTTATATTATATCTTTTACTCACTATGCTTATTTTTATCCAAAATACTAGTGTAAGATTAATTCTCACTATTGTTCATTATGGTGTAATATCCATCTGGCAGATTTCCTGCTATTATCCTCTTTCTTGGTAGGAATCTACAGGGCCTGCTGTGTCCAGTGTGGTACAGAAAAAACACCTGGCATTGTTAGGAAAGCATACATGATTGTGATCAATGAGAAACTAGGAAATGGGACCGTTTGGATGTATCCAGGTTGAAGACACCATATTTTATGATTTGAGATTAGATTAGATTAGATTCCCTACAGTATGGAAACAGGCCCTTTGGCCCAACAAGACCACAACGACCCTCCAAAGATCAACCCACCTGACCCTATATTTACCCCTGCCTAATGCACCTAACACTACAGACAATTTAGCATGAACAATTCACCTGACCTGCACATTTTTGGACTGTGGGAGGAAACCGGAGCACCCGGAAGAAACCCACGTAGACACGGGGAGAATGTGCAAACTCCACACAGACAGTTGCCCGAGGCTGGAATTGAACCCAGATCCCTGGTGCTGTGATTTCTTTGAAACAAACAGATAAAATGACCTAGAGAACTGAGGATTATTTGCTATTTCCTGGAAAATTAAAAAAAACATTTTGGAGAAAGAGCCCATTAAAGGCTTTGAAGAAGAGATAAAAGATGCAATTTATGGTTTAACTGAAGGACAAACAGATTTAGCAAAGCCTTGGATCTGTTAATCATTGCCTAGCAACAGTGTCTATGGTCAAGTTGCTATGTGTTTTCATAGACCTGAGGTGTGAATGGTTATTGAAGAAATCTGCAGCAGAAAGCAATTCTCTCTCCGTCAGTAAGAGACAAACCTTAAAACTGAAAATAAGACTCGATCTGCCTCTTGTCAATGTAGTTTG
Source organism: Chiloscyllium plagiosum (assembly GCF_004010195.1). Classification (NCBI taxonomy): domain Eukaryota; kingdom Metazoa; phylum Chordata; class Chondrichthyes; order Orectolobiformes; family Hemiscylliidae; genus Chiloscyllium; species Chiloscyllium plagiosum. The sequence goes on from NC_057724.1 coordinate 40,729,057, forward strand.
TAACCCTCATAAAGATGAAAAAAGCTGAACTCTGAAGTTTTTCCCAACTGAATCTGAAAATCTTCCATTATTCTGTGAATGTCAGCTTTTGTTCTGATTGACAAGAAATCAAAGGAACTGTGAAAGGTCAACCCATTCTATCTTCTCAATTGTATCCTTGATCTAGAGTGTTGTTCATTTTATTTGCCTATTTTTCCCAAACCCATCATATCCCTGTAGAGCTATGCCGTTTTGACACATCTGTGTTTGAATGTGTGTGCATGCTTGGGAATAAGAGGATTTAGTTTAATTCTGTACAGTAGCTTAGTTGATAACCAGTTCAGTCATTTGTTTAAAGAATAGTTTTGTTTTTTAAAAAAAAAATTAGTTATTTTTGGGTTTACTGAAGAAACCTGGTAACCACTTTCTATTTGGGAGCTGTACTCACAATGTAGACATGATCGCTGGATTCCCCCTTTTCAAAAATCAAGGCTGAATCCTAATTATTGGTTAAATGTGAGCTTTGTTAAGTTTTTTAAAGAAGTTTCTCACCATGAGGCCAACTGAGTATTCATGCCCTATCTTCTAAATTTACCAGATTAACCGTCTACCAAACCCATATGGTACTCCTGTTGTACAATTCAGACTCCTTCTTGCCATAGCCAGGATATCCCAGAATTAGCCAGCATTCTATGCATGTCTCCTTTAAAAGCCCTATGTGCTCCTGGACAAGCAGGGAGACAGCGAACAATCAACATCTTGCAACGAGGGCTGGGACCTGGAAGCCTTGCTAGATGTGGTGATGCAAAGGTGGGACTTCCTCTCGAACGAGTGGATGAGTCCCTGACACCAGATCTTGCCAGCCTGGTCCATACTTGCAGTCTGGGTTACAGCAGTCTCCGCCATCTGGAGGAATGCCTTGCACTGTAGGAAGAAAGTCCTACACTCTGCTAATGTGAGTGCCAGTATTTTCCCTATCTTTGCTATTGTACCACCTCCCACCAAGGCTCATGCCCTATTACTCTCACTAATGCCAGGAACATCTTTACTCACTTGCTGTCACCCATCTCAACTCCCACACCACAAGCTCTGTATCATTCTGTGCTGCCTACTCACCTCCCCACCAGCATTAACATGAACAGCTCTGCCACCCACTTTAATCTCCCTTAATAATTACTCCTCTCTCATTACAGGAGGGAAACATCCCACAATTGAACAGAAACAATCAAGATGGCTGGGACGCTGCCTGACATTTGGCTCTGCACCGTTAATGAGGAGAGGGTTCTGATTCTGACTGGCTGACTAACTATATCCAAACCTCTGAACTGACATCAGAGGCACCCTTTAACTTACTGTGTCAGGACTCCCTTCACTTAGCTAAGAAATACTGCCAAATATAAAAAGTTTCCTTCCATTCTGTCTGTGCAAAGCAGCAAGGCAACATAGACGTTCATACCAGCCTAGTACCTCTGGCTGAGAGGCAAAGTGCAAAAGGAAAGGCAATGCAAAAGATTATGTGAGCATCTAAGCAAGATCAGAGTGAGTGAATGCTATAACAGTGAGCAACGAGCCCAGAAATGCAGCCTGGTCTAATCCAGTGAGCTGGTTGGTGATCCCTGAGCACAAAGTGTCCTTGCTGCAGAATTACAATGATAGTTGCCTGAGCAGCTGAGGTGCAGCATTAAAGTCCAGAAGCATCATCTTTAGTCACGGGTGAGGTTCTGGAAGATTGGAGGTAGCGAATGTTGTTCCACTATTCAAGAAGGGCTGCAAAGAAAAGCCTGGAACTGTAGGGCAGTAAACTTAACATCTGTGGTGGGTTACTTGAGAAGATTCTGAGGGATAAGATGTACATGCATTTGGAAAGACAGGGTTTGATTAGGAGTAGTCAGCATGGCTTTGTGAGTGGGAGATCATGCCTCACAAATTTGTTAAGAGTTCTTTGGTGAAATGACCAGGAAGGTTGACAAGGGCAGGACGGTAGACATAGTCTATATGAATTTCAGTAAGGCCTTTGATAAAATTTCACATGGTAGGATGCTCTGGAAGGTTAGATTGCATGGAATCCAGGGGGAGATGGCAAATTGAAGATACAACTGGCTTGATGGTGGGAAGCAGAAGGTAATAGTAGAAGGATATTTATTGGACTGCATACCTGTGACTAGTGGAGTGCTTCAGGGGTCTGTGCTGGGCCCAATTCTATTTGTTATCCAATGACTTGGATGAGAATGCAGAAGGCATGATTAGTAAGTTTGCTGGTGACACTAAAATAGGCAGTATTGTGGACAATGAGGAAGGTTATCAGAAATTGCAGTAGGACCTTGATCTGCTGGAGAAATGGGCTGAGAAATGGCAAATAGAGTTTAATATAGATAAGTGTGAGATATTGCATTTTTGAAAGTCAAATCAAGTTAGGAATTTCATGATGGAGAAAGTGAGGACTGCAGATGCTGGAGATCAGAGCTTAAAAATGTGTAGCTGGAAAAGCACAGCAGGTCTGGCAGCATCAAAGGAACAGGAGAATCGACATTTCAGGCTAAGATAAAAGGTATGGAGGAGGGACTTGGGGGAGGGGTGTTGGGAATACGATAGGTGGAAGGAGGTTAAGGTGAGGGTGATAGGCCGG
>NC_057724.1:40731956-40749016 GCF_004010195.1 Chiloscyllium plagiosum
GGGAAGGTGCGGGAGTGGAGGTTGGGTTGGTGGGGGGTGTGGATCTGACGAGGGAGTCGCGGAGGGAGTGGTCTTTTTGGAACGCTGATAAGGGTGGGGAGGGAATTTCATGATGAATGGAAGGGTCTTAAAGAGTGTAGTGGGACAAAGGGATCTTGGAGTTCAGGTTCACAGTTCTCTGAAAGTGGAGTTGCAGGTAGACAGGGCAGTGAAGAAGGCTTTTGGCACACTTGCCTTCAGTCAGAGCATTGAGTATAGAAGTTAGGAAGTTATGTTGCAGTCATACAGGGCATTGGTGAGACCACACCTGGAGTATTGTGTTCAGTTTTGGTCACCTTGTTATAGGAAGGATGTTAATTAACTGGAAAGAGTCAGAAGAAATTTATAAGGATGTTGCTGGACTCAATGGTCTGAATTATAGGGAGCAGCTGGACAAGCTAGGACTTTTCTCTTGAGAGCGTAGGATACTGAGGTGGAACCTTTTAGTGGTTTATAAGATCATGAGAGACATGGATAAGATGAATGCACTCAGTCTTTTTCCCAGGGTTGGGCAATCGAGTACTAGAGGACATCAGTTCCAGGTTAGAGGGGAAAGAATAAAAGTGAACTTGGTGGAGCTTTTTTACACAGAGGGTGGTACACATATAGAATGAGCTGCCAGCCCACGTGGTTGAGGCGGGTCCATTAACAACATTGAAAAGGCATTTGGACATATACATGGATAGGAAAGGTTTAGAAGGATATGGGCCAAGTGCAGGGAAATGGGGTTAGCGTGGGATGGACATTTTGATTGACATGGATCATAGAGTCATAGAGATGTACAGCATGGAAACAGACCCTGCGGACCAACCCATCCATGCCGGTCAGATATCCCAAGCCAATCTAGTCCCACCTGTCAGCATCCAGCCCATATCTCTCCAAACCCTTCCTATTCATATACCCATCCAAATGCCTCTTAAATGTTGTAATTGTACCAGCCTCCACCACTTCCTCTGGCAGCTCATTCCATACACGTACCATTCTCTGCGTGAAAACGTTGCCCCATAGGTCTCTTTTATATTTTTCCCCTCTCACCCTAAACCTATGCCCTCTAGTTCTGGATTCCCTGACCCCAGGGAAAAAATGTTGACTATTTATCCTATCCATGCCCCTCATGATTTTGTAAACCTCTATAAGGTCACCCCTCAGCCTCCAACACTCTAGGGAAAACAGCCCCAGCCTGTTCAGCCTCTCCCTATAACTCAAATCCTCCAACTCTGGCAACATCCTTCTAAATCTTTTTTGAACCCTTTCAAGTTTCACAACATCTTTCCAATAGAAAGGAGACCAGAATTGCACGCAATATTCCAACAGTGGCCTAACCAATGTCCTGTACAGCCGCAACATGACCTCCCAACTCCTGTACTCAATACTCTGACTAATAAAGGAAAGCGTACCAAACGCCTTCTTCACTATCCTGCACTCCAAGGTCTCTTTGTTCAGCAAAACTCCCTAGGATCTTACCATTAAGTATATAAGTCCTACTAAAATTTGCTTTCCTAAAATGCAGCACCTCGCATTTATCTGAATTAAACTCCATCTGCCACTTCTTAGCCCATTGCCCATCTGGTCCAGATCCTGTTATAATCTGAGGTAACCTCTTCATTGTCCACTACGCCTCCAATTTTAGTGTCATCTGCAATCTTACTAACTGTACCTCTTATGCTCGCATCCAAATCATTTATGTAAATGACAAAAAGGAGAGGACCCAGCACTGATCCTTGTCGTATTCCACTGGTCACATGTCTCCAGTCTGAAAAACAATCTTCCACCACCACCCTCTGTCTTCTACCTTTGAGCCAGTTCTGTGTCCAAATGGCTAGTTCTCCTTGTATTCCATGAGATCTAACCTTGCTAATCAGTCTCCCATTGGGCATCTTGTCGAACGCCTTACTGAAGTCCATATAGATCATCTACAGCTCTGCCCTCATCAGGTTGGGCCAAAGGGCCTGTCTCCGTGCTGTAGGACTCTGTGACTCTCTATGACTCTAAGCATCCTCTAACTGGATTAATAATGTGCCATGAGAGTTCTTAGAGGCTGGCACATGTCAGATGCCAGTGTCTATGGATGTGGAGTGCATATAGCTGGTGTCCATGGAGCCTGTCCTGAGGTGTTGATGCCCAGTGTCCAACATGGAGTGCCTTCAGAGCAAGTAATGAGCAAAATTAACCTGCTATCTAAACAACAAATGCTGTAGATCACAGCAGATCACACGGCATCCATGGAGAGAGAGCATGCTAACGTTTTGAGTCTAAATATATCTTCATCAGAGCTGAGATGAAGTATGGGGGGCAGTGGGTAGGCAGCATTTATGCTATAGTTGTGGAGGCGGTGTAGAGTGCCGGGGAGAAAGGATGTTGATAGTTCAGATTAAGCAATTGGAATGAGAGAATGGTTGAACAATGGTGTGTCTACCTGAAAGATTTGAAAGAACAAACAGTCCTACTGGAGTGGGCAAACGGGAAAGAGGGTGACAGAGAATGTAACAAGTAAAGATAAAAGAATGGGAAGGAATGGGAGTTGGTTCATAATTTCAAGGTGTTGAACTCAATATTAAGTCCAGAAGATAATTTGATGTTCATGCTGACATTTCTTGACATCTAGCTTGTTTGGCTTATTTTACAAGAAAGGAAGTTGAATGTTAATGAGGCAAGTTGGACTATTAACAAAGCATTTAACGAGCAATAGTCACCTTTTATTGGCAATTTGCCACTCCCTAGTGAGAAACTCATCTCACCATTTGCCAGAAATATATAAGAGGGAGTGAGATGCCCCAAACATCAAGTTGGCTTTTGCCAGACTTCTTGCCTGATTCTGCAACAAATCTTGCTCTCGCCCATATCACTCAGACCTATGTATGATTCCATCCCAAATATTTTTCCAAGTGTGAGAGGTTTTCTGGGCTGGATTGTTGAAAACAACATTTAACCCCCTGACTGTACTGTCTTCTATCACAATCATATTCATAGAATCGATGTACAACATTGAAGGAGGCCATTCTCCTTCAGCGCATTTATACAATTCCCTTTTGATCATTAGGATTGAATTTGCACCCCATTAAATAGTGCATTCTGAAGCTCAGTAACTCGTTGCATGAAAACATTTTTCCTCGTGCTTTTTTGCCAATCATGTTAAATCTGTTCCTCCCCCTTCAAACATTAGAAACATTTTTTAGGAACAGGACTAGGCCATTCAGCCTATCAAGCCTACTCTGCTATTTAATTCAATCATGGCTGATCAAAAATGTCATCAGTATCCTAGTGGCCCTTTTCGTCATTGATAATGATTTATTAATGTTTACTTTAAATATGTTTAAAGACTGAACATCAAAGTCCGATTGGAAAAAAAAATCTAAATCCTCTGAGTGAAACATATCTCCTCTACTCATTTTTAAATAGCTTCATCCTCATTTTTACATTATTCCCTGGTTCTAGATTCTCCAACCAGGGAAACATCATATCTGCATCTACCTTGTCTATCCTTTTAAATATTTTTTATGTTTTGATGGGATCTTCTCTCATTCTTCAAAACTCTACAGAATACAAGCCCAGTTTCCCTTAGTTTCCCTTCATAGGAGAATGCTGTCACCCAAGGTGCATGTCTGGTGAACCTAAATTGCATTTCCTTCTTGACAACAAAATACATTTTTAGAAATGTGGAGTCGAAAACTGCACACAATACTCTATGCTATAGTTGTGGAGGTGGTATAGAGTGTCGGGGGAGAAAGGATGTTGATAGTTCAGATTAAGTGTTTATGTGTGGTGTAACCAAGTTCCTGCAAAACTGAAGCAAGACGTCACTACTTTTATTCTCAAGTCTTTTAGAATAAAGGCTAATATTCCATTAGCCCCTCCTAATAGCTTACTGCACCTGTCTTTAGTGATTTATTAACAAGGACACTGAGATCCCTTTGAATATCTACACTTTCCAATTTCTCATCATTTAAAAAAATACTCTGCACATCCCATTTTTCCACATTAAATTCCATCTGACATATTCTTGCCCAATCACAAAGCCTGTCGAAATCCTCCAAAACAGTATACCCCAGAAAATAATTTACATCTTCCTTACAACACACATTGTAAAAACTGAAAATATGAAATTATTACATTTGATCCCCACATCCAAATTATTGACTTTTGTTATGAATAGCTAGGACTCAAGTAAGGATCCATGCAGTACTCCACCAGTCACAGCTTGTCAATATAAGAATGATCCACATACTGTGTTTTCTGTCTGTCAGTCAATCATTAATATGTGCCAGTACAATTACCTCCTAAACCATATGCATTAATTTTGATAACTCATCTACTTGTGGACCTTATAGAAAGCCTTCTGAAAGTCTAAATAAACTACATCCATGGAATCTCCCCTCTCTATCTCCCTTTGAGGGCGGCACGGTGGCACAGTGGCACAGTGGTTAGAACTGCTGCCTCACAGCGCCTGAGATGCAGGTTCAATTCCCGCCTCAGGCGACTGACTGTGTGGAGTTTGCACATTCTCCCTGTGTCTGCGTGGATTTCCTCCGGGTGCTCCGGTTTCCTCCCACCATCCAAAGATGTGCAGGTCAGGTGAATTGGCCATGCTAAATTGCCCGTAGTGTTAGGTAAGGGGTAAATGTAGGGGTATGGGTGGGTTGCGCTTCGGCGGGTCGGTGTGGACTTGTTGGGCCGAAGGGCCTGTTTCCACACTGTAATGTAATCTAGTCTAATCTATTTTGTTAGCAATATCTTTAACGAACCCCAACAAGTTTGTCAAACATGATTTTCTATTTGCAATTCCATTCTGACTATGCTCAGTCTTTTTCCAAGTATCCATTTATCATCTCTTTTTATGATTCTGGCATTTTCCTATTCGCGATGTAAGGCTGAAATGTCTGTAGATCGTTTTTTTTTTCTTTTATGGCATTTACAAGCTTCCAATCTCCAGGAAACATTCTAGGATTTATGCAATTTTGCAAGCCACCTGTTTCAAAACTCTGTGGTGTAGACTATCAGATCCTGAGGACTTATCAACTTGCAGTTCCATTAGTTTCTACAGTACTATCTTTTTACTAATACCAATTTACTTCAACTCCTCATTCTCCATATTCACTTGGATCTCTAATTCTGAGAGTTTTGTTTTATCTTCCTCTGTGAAAACATGCCTTTCTGCCTCATGATTTTAGATACTTTTATCAAATCTCCTCTAAGTGTTTTCTCCTGGATGGGGAATAACCCTAGCTTATTAAGTCAATTTACACACTTGTGATCCTGCATCACTGAAACCACCCTAATAAATCTCCATGGTACCTTCTCCAAAACCCCATGACATTTCTAATTGCCTTTTCACTTCCGCCACTTGAATGGTCATTACGTCATGGTGCCATTATCAGGTTGCTTGACCACCTTGCAGCCACCAGGATATTTTACTGATTGGATAAGAACACTTTATTCCAGCACATGGTGTCTTTTTATCTGCCTGACTCAAACACGCCGTCTTCTGTTCCTGACAACTAACCAGACCCTGCACCACACCAGAAGCTAAGAAATGTGACTGCCTCTTGGATCAAAATGTCCAAACAAAGCTCCTCGTCTCTGATTCACAATGTCTGTATCTCAGATTCCAGTTTAACATCTCTGAGCTGAAGTTTCTTGTGATGTAGATATTGCAGATGTGGTTGTTTGGAATAACAATGATTGTCACAAACACTCACACTACAGGTGAAAACACTTGCACCTGCACTGTCATCCATAAATAATCTGGCTTTATTCAGTTGGCTGTTTAATGGAAATGAAGCTAAATTAAGGCATCTTTTTAAACTGTTCCTGCAACTGGTTTATCAATATCCTTTGCTTTATTATTTACTTATTACTTATTTGTTATTTACGTGTTGGATTTTTGTCTAATAAAAATTCAGAACACTTTGATGTTAGTTTTCTGTATTGAGTTATTTTTAATTTTAATCTCCTTAGGTCTGATTATTTCATTAAACATCCTGCTTAATTACATGATAAATTATGCGCTTGAGTCAGTCATAAATTAAATTAATCACTTCCTGCAGTTTCTCAGGCTTCACAACTCTCCTGACATCATATTTTCAGATTTGAATTTTTTTCAGATTCCTCCCTGTGTCATTGAGAGTCTACGCTTCGCAACTCCTCATGATTTTTATCAATATTGCATTTTTATTCTGGTGTGAATTGCTCCTTATAGTGTCTTTGTAAACTGTGTCATTTCTCCTTTGCATAATAAATCAGTCACACAATAGACTGATGGTTTGTATCAATGAATCAGACAACTCAACGGTGCACTCTTCCTGCCAATCCAACTCATGCCTGTTAAAATTAAGACAAGTAATCCACAGCTGACTTACAAATGTGCGTGTTGTCTCTTAGTGGTCCAACAGATCCTAATGTAAACATTAAATTCAGCTGGCAGTGATCTTAGTTGGCTTTGACAGTGCAATGTCTATTCTGAAGGCAATCTTCAGATTCTACTGCAGAAATTTGCAGGAGAACAGGAGTCCAGAGATAATGTTAGTGGACTAGTAATCCAAACACTTGAACTCATACTTCAGAGACAGGAGTTTAATTTCTACTAAATCCATTGAAGAAATTGAAACTCATATAAATCTATAAATTCAAAATTGAACGCCATGGTAGAAGTTAATGATGGATGAGTGAGTGCAAAATGAATGCATGAAAACGCTGGGTGGAAACCATGTCTCAAAAGAGTTGGAACATCTGATGGCATGTGACAGAAGGCTAGTTGTAATGGTTTGCATGCAATTAATACTTATTAAAACACAATTGAAACCCATGATGCAATTCATCATTACATTAGTGAATACATTAGAGGTCCACTGGATCATCACTTTCATGACTGGTTAAAACTGATTTGGAGCTGACAAGCCAGTCTTTCAGGTGGAAGCTGAGTGAGCTGATGCCATTTGGAAGAGTTTACTGAAAGAAGGGAGATGATCATTGAGTTTCATTAGAAACATTGAGGGATAGGTTGAGGCTGACTGAGAGAAAGTAAGGAGACATTGAATTAAGGTCTAAGATCACTGGGCAAAGACCAGGGTGCCATCAAAGAATATTGGGATGAGTGCCATTCAATGCGTATGCACACATCTTTGCCTGGCTCGTATCCAACAGAAGTAAGTACACAACTCACTGTGAAATCGCTGACAGCTTGTCAATAATGTTAGGATGAAACTTTTACGAATTTCTGGATTATGTTGAAAGAAGGTATCTGAATAGCCTAAGGTGCATCAGAGAACAGTGAAGAGTCATGACCATTGATTAGTGATAACATATTTTTTGTGCAAATAAAACAACGTTTGCCATTAAACCAAGGCACTCAGAAAATAAATGTTTGGAGATCTGAAATAGAAACAAAAAATTGTTGAAGACATTCAGCATTTTTGGAGAGAGAAACAGAGAAACATGTGGCGATTTTCAACATTTTGTTTGTGTATGTAGCTTCCAACCTACAGTCATCAATAAATAATCAGAACTTGAATTGACTTACACTAGAAATCTTGCTCAGACCACAGAATGTAGTAAATTTTGGAAAATTGTTTCACCATATGGCTGTAAATATTTGATTGACACCGAATTGCACCTTAGGCTGAAGACATTAAATTGTAGGGGGTTTAAAGTATCAAACTAGTATCTATTATGAAATGGTTGATAGGACAGTGTGCAGAAAGATTCATTCTGCATTTAACCAATAATTGAAGTGAATTGCAAGTGTTTGAATTATTCCAAGCAAAATTAATAACTCAAGATGTAGATAAGATGGAAGGCAAACTAAAAGGGCATGAAATAATTCCCACTAATTGGGAGCATTTATCCCAATGTTTCAAGAAGACAAATGAGGGAATTTGTACAGCATTGACAGTATCATGAGGGGAACATAGATTGCTACAGGAAAATCTAGCATTTATTTTCAAAATGGCTAACAGTTAGACAGAGGGAGCTATAGACCTATTTCAATCTGTGTAAAATAATGAAATATGTCATCTGTGACTCTGTGGGTTATATTGCTACTTCATGTCACATTTAATCATTTAAAACTCATTTTTTTGTTAATTCAAGAAAGCCCGGTTAATTGGAGTTATACGGTCATTGAGCTTCACAGCACAGAAAGAGGCCCTTTAGTCCATCATAGCTACTCTGGTCATCAAGCACCTATCTAATCTAGTCCCATTTTCCAGCGCTAGTATGCTATTGTGTTTCAAGAGTTCATCTAAATACTTGTTAAATGTTTTAATGGTTCTGACTTTGCTTTCAGACAATGAATTCCAGATCTCCATCAGCCTTCCTCAGTTACCTTGTAGTCTAGGGATTTCCTGTTTGTTAGTATCACAGACACAATCTTCTGTGAATGTACTGATCAAACCACCTACATTAATGTCTAGATTATTAATGTACACTATGAACAGCAAAGGTCACAGTACTAAATTCTACATTACATCACTGGACATAAACTTGCAGTCTCAAAATCAACCTTTTAAAATATACATTCATTCATGTTTGGGAGAAATGTATCCACAAGGCTAGGGATCCTTTTTAAATTAATCTTGTTGTGTCCAACCAAGGGGGAAGACGAATAACCAAGAAGTGCTAGTTCATCACTCCTCACCCAGGACTTTAACAATTTGAGCTATCCCATCTGGAACCGCAAAAAATTGTGAAATTTCACCTGGTTCTGATCATAACAATGTGAAAAGTACAAATATTCTTTGTGAGATTTAATGCAAGGTTGGGATAAGTACTATTTGTGACGCCAGATCAGGAATCAATGGTGAGAGAGTTATTGTTCTCAATTTATACCAGCAACTTTAATTCAGAAAAACAAATTGATGACAGTTACAGATCATATGAAACTGCGAGGGTCAGTGAGATTGCATGAAGCAGGTCAAGTGTTTTATTGAATCAATTGGAAAAGATGTGCAAGGGTGAAGAACAATAATAAATTAAGATTAATATGTAGAAGTGAATTGCGCTGCATGTTGGTAGGAAAATATGAAACATGTACTTCATTAATGATATTGAAGTAATGAGAGATTAATGTAGTCAAGGGTCTGAGTAGATTGAATAAAATACATTAATGCACAGCAGTAATTGACAAAATCAATAGAGTGTACAAGTACATAGCCAGAATAATATAAACTCAGAGGAAGCCCTGGTTAAAACATACCATGCTGAGATCAAAACACTACACGATTAATATATCCAGTTCTCTTCTTCAAGATACAAAAACCTATTCATATAAAGAAACCAGTGTAATAAAGATTCACAAAGCTGACTCTGTTGGGCGGAATATGAAAAAGTCTGTATAACATGGACTGTGGTGAGAGGTGTACCAGAATTAGGTGACAAATGGAATGAGGTCCATCTCAACATCAGGAACAATTAATTCCATCTTCTATGCTTTTCACGAGTGGCATGCCAAGGTTCTAGCCAGGAACATGCAAGATACCAGTTGACAGGGACTAACCACCTTGTTTATAGCACAAATTGTCTCATTAATATTCAGACTTTCAACTTATCAAACTTGTCAAATAAATTCGACATCGGGAAAGTTGGCAAGGAAACCAAGGGTGTGTACTTAGTTGATTCAACTTGCCAGCTAACTTATTTGATAACATCCATGGTGCCTATGATGAAACTGTAGGCACCAATAACATGTACGGCTCATCCATGGACATTAATTCCTCATGTCCATCCTGACATGTCTCTAATGCTGTGGAAGTGCAGACTTGCATTGCAAAGTGTACCAGCAACAGGCATTGAAAGATTGCAACAGAGACAACTGATGCATAGGCACTCAGACTGAAACAGGCTGCATCTCAGGTCTGCTTGCTTGCTCATTTAGTGCTCACTCACTTAGCGTCTACTGGCATGCTCACAGAATCCGTGTCTTTCCTTGTCTTGTTTTGTTGTGCTAAGTCACACACTCACACAAACAAGCAGCTTGTTTTGCTGCTAAGCAGCCCTCAGCCTAGAGAATGCACATCGTGGGGAGCAGCAATATGCATCAGTACCACGTACTAGCAGCTTATATGGCAAACACACTGCATGTGTAACCTACAGCCATGTCTCAAAGTCTTAGGAGAGCAGTCCTCACTGAAGTTCATAGTGACATCCACCAATTCAGGGATCCCAGCACGGTAAGTCAAAGCACAGTCTCCAACACCAGTGCAGGACTGTGGCCACAGTCAGGCATCTGAACAGAGTTTCATCAGACAGGGGTCCATGCCCCTGCAATCCAGGGAGTGGATCATGGTCAGTCTTCTTTCTCCAAAGGAGCCAGTCTGAAGGTTACTGCAGTTGGAGATGTGTATAGGCATCAGTAAGGGATCTGGACATGTCTAGCCAAGGGCTGTCTGGTCATGTCAATTGAGGAGGTGGGCCACAGTCAGTCCATCAGATCCAAACACAGAAATTGAGGAGAAGGTGGTTGGAGGGTCAAGTGTAGCAGTTAATGTGAGATTGAGCCTCAGCACATTACTGGGAAATTTAGCCTCTGGGTATGAAGTCAGGGCAATTGTGAAGGAGTGCAGTAGAATTTGAAATGGAGGGATATAGCATAGCATGGCTAGGAAGGGAGTAAGGTAACGGTGGGGTGTGGGGGTTGCAGTATGGGGTTCATCCATGGCCAGGAGCATCCTGGCTTCAGGGAGTTAGGGGGAGAAGTGTTTGACCACACCAGACAGAATCATCATACATACTGGGGTCCATGTGGGTATGATGGATCCCAGGTGGGGTCTTGGGGAAGTGTGAAGGATGGGGCTTTTATGGGATGGAAGAGGATGTGGATATTTGGGAGATGATTAGCATATTCAGACTGTGGCTGGGAGTCACTGGAAGAAGAGCATTTACTGTCACCTTCCATCATGTTGGAGATTAAATATAGGCAATGGTGAAGAAAATGGCTGAGAGCACACTGGGAGTGGGTGAGCTAAGTGACAACCCGGCAGGAAGGGGCCTGCTGCAATAACCAATCATAATCTTTTAAAGAGAAGCAACATTAGCCACAGGCCAAAACACATAGAGTACACAGCCGTACTGGATACTCTTCCCACCTTTATAACGGCTTGTGAAACAGTGGGGCTGGATTAAGGACAAACTCTTAAGTCATAGAATCAGAGTCATAGAGATGTACAGCATGGAAACAGACCCTTCAGTCCAACTCGTCCATGCCGACTAGATATCCCAACCCAATCTAGTCCCACCTGCCAGCACCCGGCCCATATCCCTCCAAACCCTTCCTATTCATATACCCATCCAGATGCCTTTTAAATGTTGCAATTTTACCAGCCTCCACCACTTCCTCTGGCAGCTCATGCCATACATGTACCACCTTCTGCATGAAAAAGTTGCCCCTTAGGTCTCTTTTATATCTTTCCCCTCTCACTCTAAACCTATGCCCTCTAGTTCTGGACTCCCCAACCCCAGGGAAGAGGCTTTGTCTATTTATCCTATCCATGCCCCTCATGATTTTATAAACTTCTATAAGGTCACCTCTCAACCTCTGACGCTCCAGGGAAAACAGCCCCAGCCTATTCAACCTCTCCCCAGCCGATTTAACCTCTTCCTCCAACCCTTTCTGAACCCTTTCAAGTTTCAAACATCCTGCCGATAGGAAGGAGACCAGAATTGCATGCAATATTAGCATATCACTCTACTAAAGGCCATTATCGCAATAGGTTAGAAGAGCATTTTAGATGCTTCGAATTTGGTGGGAAGTAACTCATCTCTCATCTACCCTATGCCTGTCCACACATGTCGGGAGTGTGATGGAATATTCCCCTCCAGCAACACTCAAGAAATTTGACACCATCTTGAACAAAGTAGCCCAACTGATTGCCACTCCATCCACCACCTTCAGCATTCACTCCCTTCACAACTGACACACAGTGATAACAGTATGTACCATCTATAAGATGCATTGCACTAACTCACCCAGACTCCTTTGACAGCTGCTTCCAAAGCTGAAAACTCTATCAGATGGAAAGACAAATTCAGCAGATCATAGAGAATAACACCACCTGCATGGTCCCGTTGACATTGTGCAATCATCATTGAAATCCCCAGTTTTGACCTCATGATAGGAGAAACATCATCACTGAAGATGCTTAGGCATAATACATTATGAGATTACCATAACTCTGAAGTTGGCAATGAAGATGAAATTCTGATAAGTTATCTTATCTCACTATCCATCCTGAGAGAATTGAATTCAAGAAATACAGGCTGAATCTTGTGGTCTTTTGGCAAATGGAGATTCACATTGAATGATTCTCACAGCTCGTCTGAGCACGTTTTTGCACCAGATCTTACCAAATCATCATTTTAATTGATGTCTGAGTAATCTATGCAAAAATCACTTCCAATTTCCATCCCATCTCACCAAGCTTCATTCCCAGAATGACTTGCAACCCACCAGAGATCCCAAAGTTTATCAGCATCCCTCACACTGGTGCCATATTTAAAAGACAGCTGTGCACCCAGACAAGCACTGCTAGGTTGGAGCTGCCTTGCGCAGCTTTTGTGCATGGATCAGTGCATGGTGAAATTTCTTGGGAGAATTGTCTGTGATGAATTCATAGATACTCATCAATGTGGCATAACCTTGCTACGTGCTGCAACTTAACTCCTGACTGAAGGAGCTATAATAAAACCGGTATGAGTTTATAAATGGTAATATGCGGTTCTACATAATGTAGAGAGGATTATCTCTAAATGGCATAATTAATTGTAATCTCTATTACTGAGCAAACCATTAATCACAATACACAATGCACCACATTTCACTAGTCTGATTCAGGACTTATTCTCCATGGCTCTAGCCTGCTTTTGCTGACTGGTCATGTCCCTGTAGTATATTGTAGAACAGGAATATAATTTTCACTGTGCACTAATCCTTTTTTATTAGCAAGATTTTACTACTCTATTTTTCACATCAGGAGAATCATTAGCTGCAGTATGAGAATTTGGATTAAAATATAATTTTGTGTACTATCTTTGGCTTGGAAATTAATGTGAGGAAGAGAATTTGCATTGGTTAGAATTTTCCTGGACTGCAAGAATATGAAATTCCTGCCTCTGACCAGCCTAAATTCCCAACTGACCACTTCCAACACTCTGGACCAATACTGAAGCATGCCCTCAACTACAGCAGTGGCACTCCCTAACTGACAAATATCTCCTTTGACTTGACTGAGAAGTACTCCCATTAGACTGTGAGTCATGTTTATTTGGTTGAAGGTAATGCAGTGCATCAGCCACAAAATCTGCTGGCAGATGCTGAAAATGTAACATTAATGTACCACAATTCCATTCAGCAATTGGTCCACCCACTTGACTGAGCTTTGCTCGTACGTATGAAAATGTGTATGGTTTTGTATCTACAGCAAAACAGAAATAATGTGAGACTGTAAGTCCTGAATGAAGTGCCAACGTTCAAAACACAATGCAAAACAGAGATGCTGTGAATTCAAGTTGACACAAACTGAATTAGTGCTAAGAGACCAAATTAGTGCTAAGAGACCAACTTAAGTGCCTTCAGATATATCTTACTCCAATCCAGAAGATGGGTAAGTGTCCCAACAAGCAAAGTGGCTTTACTGCAACAGTACAATGAGAGGTACCAATGTGCTGCAATGTGAAACATTGAAGTATAGAACTGTCTTGCAAGTGGATCAGAGATGTGCTATGATGGTGTGGTAAGGTTGGTGCTTGTCTGATGCCACCATGATGAAAGAAGTGTGGAGGTGGGCATTAGTCATTGACTGAGGTTTCGGGGATTGTTGGACAAGATGGTGCCTTGGAGGAGCAAATGGCGAGCTACAGATGCCAGGTATTCACTCAGATTTTCATATCAGGAATTATCACCATGTAGATTCTCTCCACTCCATGGGAGAAGTGCATATAAATGAGACTAGATAAGATAATATTGTGATGTTATTGCATGTAAATGGAATTCGTTCTGCTGACTATTGAGATTCTCATCTTGTTGTTCAAAAATTGGTTGGAAATTCAGATTTTATTTACTCAGTGTCAAGAATCTCATTTCTTTGATTTTGCCACACCTCTCAACTGACTCATCATTTCTCATATTGTGCAGTGGCCGGGAAAATTCAGTCTATTACCATTTCCCTTTTTGTACTCTGAATTTTAAAAAATTGTACATCTAATACCAGAGATGTATTCTGCAACATATATTCTTAAGCCCTAAATCTGCCATGTATCCCATCCTTAACATTTATATCAATTGTAAGAAATTGATTTAGAGGCTAGAAAGATAGGGATTAGATTCTTTGGGGCTGAAACAGGGAGTGGCAGTGAGACTGGGATGGGAAGAGTTCAGCAAAAGTGGCAGATTTGAAGAACAAAACCTATAGTCTCACAGGAAGGTATGATGAATTCACAGTTTGAATCTAATGATGTAATGATGATGATGTAAGTCACATGACTGGAAGAGAATGCTAGAGCAAGAGCTCATAGAGGAGATATTCTGGTATGAATCATCCATTTCTTTGGCAAAATATCAGTTTCATTGAGTTGTATGGAGGCTTTTTCATCACAGGAGTTAACAGGATCACTTAGCATATTTTACCAAACTCACCTCATTAACTACCTAATCTAATTCAATGGCAACCTTGCCCCAGTTCTAGCAGCATTCTGTACCTGTACAATTGGCCATTGCCTGGATATCTTGGAATGAATGGGCATGTGCTTTAAGGGCAGGGATCAAGATGTGCTGGTGGATGGAATAATGTCAGCATTGGACATTCTCTTTCTCCAGGAGCACCAGTACAGCCCACAACATCAGACCATGTTACCAAGGCTAGTACAATCTCATAACTCTTCACAAATGCACAGCAATAAGAATAATGTATATGATATTCTCCATTCTGCCAACGTAACTATTTTAAAACAAATAGAATTATGGTCGCTGGCCCCAAAGTGCTCCCCCAGGTGACTGAGGTGTCAGTGGGGGAGCACTTTGGGGACAGTGACCATAATTCTATTCGTTTTAAAATAGTGATGGAATACAATAGACCAGATCTAAAAGTTGATGTTCTAAATTGGAGAAAGGCCAATTTTGACGGTATTAGGCAAGAACTTTAGAAAGCTGATTGGAGGCAAATGTTCGCAGGTAAAGGGACGGCTGGAATATGGGAACCCTTCAGAAATGAGATAACATTTGTGGGCGGCACGGTGGCACAGTGGTTAGCACTGCTGCCTCACAGTGCCAGAGACCCGGGTTCAATTCCCGCCTCAGGCGACTGACTGTGTGGCGTTTGCACATTCTCCCCGTGTCTGCGTGGGTTTCCTCCGGAGGCTCCGGTTTCCTCCCACAGTCCAAAGATGTGCAAGTCAGGTGAATTGGCCATGCTAAATTGCCCGTAGTGTTAGGTAAGGGGTAAATGTAGGGGTATGGGTGGGTTGCGCTTCGGCAGGGCGGAGTGGACTTGTTGGGCCGAAGGGCCTGGTTCCACACTGTAATGTAATCTAATCTAAATCTAAATCTAAACAAGAATCCAGAGAAAGTATATTCCTGTCAGGGTGAAAGGAAAGGCTGGTAGGTCTAGGGAATGCTGGATGACTAAAGAAATTGAGGGTTTGGTTAAGAAAAAGAAGGAAGCATACGTCAGGTATAGACAGGATAGATCAAGTGAATCCTTAGAAGAGTACAAAGAAAGTAGGAGTATACTTAAGAGGGAAATCAGGAGGGCAAAAAGGGGACATGAGATAGCTTTGGCAAATAGAATTAAGAAGAATCCAAAGGGTTTTTACAAATATATTAAGGACAAAAGGATAATTAGGGAGAGAATAGGGCCCCTCAAAGATCAGCAAGGCAGCCTTTGTGTGGAGCCACAGAAAATGGGGGAGATACTAAATGAGTATTTTGCATCAGTATTTACTGTGTAAAAGGATACGGAAGATATAGACTGTAGGGAAATAGATGGTGACATCTTGCAAAATGTCCAGATTATAGAGGAGGAAGTGCTGGATGTCTTGAAAAGGTAAAGGTCGATAAATCCCCAGGACCTGATCAGATGTACCCGAGAACTCTGTGGGAAGCTAGAGAAGTGATTGCTGGGCCTCTTGCTGAGATATTTGTATAACTGATAGTCACAGGTGAGGTGCCAGAAGACTGGAGGTTGGCAAAAGTGGTGCTCCTGTTTAAGAAGGGTGGTAAAGACAAGCCAGGGAACTATAGACTGGTGAGCATGATGTCGGTGGTGGGCAAGTTGTTGGAGGGAATCCTGAGGGACAGGATGTACATGTATTTGGAAAGGCAAGGACTGATTCAGGATAGTCAACATGGCTTTGTGCAGGGAATCATGTCTCACAAACTTGATTGAGTGTTTTGAAGAAGTAACAAAGAGGACTGATGAGGGCAGAGCAGTAGATGTGATCTATATGGACTTCAGTAAGGCATTCGACAAGGTTCCCCATGGGAGACTGATTAGCAAAGTTAGATCTCATGGAATACAGGGAGAACTACCCATTTGGATACAGGATTAGCTCAAAGGTAGAAGACAGAGGGTGGTGGTGGAAGGTTGTTTTTAAGACTGGAGGCCTGTGACCAGTGGAGTGTCCTCTATTTTTTTGTCATTTACATAAATTATTTGGATGCGAGCATAAGAGGTACAGTTAGTAAGTTTGCAGATGACACCAAAATTGGAGGTGTAGTGGACAACGAAGAGGGTTACCTCAGATTACAACAGGATCTTGACCAGATGGGCCAAAGGGCTGAGAAGTGACACATGGAGTTTAATTCAGATAAATGTGAGGTGCTGAATTTTGGGTATGCAAATTTTAACAGGACGTATACACTTAATGATAAGGTCCTAGGGAGTGTTGCTGAATAGAGAGACCTTGGAATGCAGGTTCATAGCTCCTTGAAAGTGGAGTCGCAGGTAGATAGAATAATGAAGAAGGCGTTTGGTATGCTTTCCTTTATTGGTCAGAGTATTGAGTACAGGAGTTGGGAGGTCATGTTGCGGCTGTAC
>NC_057724.1:40749147-40765863 GCF_004010195.1 Chiloscyllium plagiosum
GTTTAAGAGGCATTTGGATGGGTATATGAATAGGAAGGTTTTGGAGGGATATGGGCCGGGTGCTGGCAGGTGGGACTAGATTAGGGTGAGAGGGGGAAGATATAAAAGAGACCTAAGGGGCAACTATTTCATGCAGAGAGTGAAATGGAATGAACTGCCAGCGGAAGTGGTGGAAGCTGGTACAATTGCAACGTTTAAGTGGCATTTGGATGGGTATATGAATAGGAAGGTTTTGGAGGGATATGGGCCGGGTGCTGGAAGGTGGGACTAGATTAGGTTGGGATATCTGGTCGGCATGGACGGGTTGGACCGAAGGGTCTGTTTCCATGCTGTACATCTCTATGACTCTATGACTCTATAACTGTCACCATTTGTGTTGCACTACCGCACAAACACGTTATCTGTGCTACTGTACTCATCTCCTGCAAAGGCTTATGCTCCACCACTGTCAGTAATTCTTTCAATGTTTTCCGTCACTTGCTGTGACCCACTCCAATGCCTGACACCAGCAACCCTGCATGACCTCTGTGCTCCCTACTCACTCATCATACTTTTACAGTTCCTTTAATACCTGCCCCTCTCTCATTCTGAGAGAAAAATGTGGCAGAAAGATTCAAGGCAAATGGTGGCCACCTGAAATTTGGATTTTCAATCCTTATGTGGATTGGACCTTGATCTGGATTCCCTCAAGTTGTTGACTGGTTGGTTCAAGCTTCTAGGATGATTTTAGAGGATTGACAGATTGTGCTGGGTTTACGTGATTGAAGGCTATCTTCCATGATGTGACTGAGGAATACTGACCACCTTAAAAAGCTTCCTGACTTTATGTTTGTGGTAATGACACATTAATACAATGGGACTGCTTTACAATGATTGTTACTGTTGCGCCTGGAGGTGCAACATTGAAGTACAGAAACAGCCTGTAAATGGATAGAGATGTGCCATAATGATCCTTAGAGGGTGGCAGAGCCAACGTTCGTGGATCCGGGTGCATGTGATTGGTGTCCATGGATTGTGACTGGCGCTGTTGGTGCTTGCTGTCTTACATGGGAGTTCTTTGGAGAAAGCATTGATCTGAAGTCACTAGGTACCCACTCCAACATTTGAGCATTCTGAATATTTAGTTTGCTCATGGCAGGCGGTAGGATAGGGAGCTGCATATTCATGAAATGAGATGTGCTGTTACTAAGGTCATTGACAGGCAATAATTTCCCTTGATAGGCAATGCCCCACTGCCAAATGAAAATCTTTCCTTGACACCTGGAAGTTATTTAAAAATGCAGCATTTTGTTTCAACATCGAGATACGTCTCACTCAACTCCTCATGCAATTCTGCCACATTTCTTGTCATAGCCTGAGAAAAGCACTGATAAAAATCCACCTTCTGAGTTTGTACAGATGTGTGACTGTGCAAATAATCTGTAAATAAAAAATGTTTTTGTTAGAGGTCCACTGATTACTGTCGAGTTATTAAGAGACAATGAGATGCCTTACCATCCAAACTGGAAGATAACTTTTGAAAGCTTGCCTGAGAGGCTATGGAGAGCATTCCAGCTTCTCTGGGCCCACTTACCTTGTGGAATTAATCATGCCCAGCTACCTTTCACTGTTATGGTTCCCAGCCCCTAGAACACTGAGCATTCCCAGTGAACTTTCAGTTGGACTTTAAATTGCATAGTGAAAGCCAAACTTAGATACCATAATGAAGTGTTCCACTTCTCCATGGACGTTGTGTTATCTGCTATATTAAAAACAGATAGAAAATGTGTGTATGACAATTTGGGGGTGTAGTTCCCATAGCTGAACTTTGAACCTCTTCTGTGTCCATCTCCTACTCATCATAGGAACATTATAATGAGGTGACTAGTCTGGAAAAAGGAGGTTGGAACATAATTGTGAATGTTCTTCTCCATGGAATTAATTTCTGGTGATTACCTGTTCCAAGAAATCATCCATTTACAACTATTTTGACTTCCTGTACCAACATAACCGACTGATTAATCATCGCTACAATTAAAAATATGAGGATAAATTTCAAAAGAAAGTTGATTAATAGAAGCAACTTTTTCCCCACAGATTGGTGAAATATCAAAGAGAATCTCAGGTAAAAGGCTGTAAAGATTGTCTCAGATTCACATGGAAAGAGAAGGATTCAGGTTTGATTCCTGATCTTACAGGTTAAAATCACCCACACTGTCCATGCTCTCATTGCCTCCGGTGATCTCCCCTCCACTGCCTCCAATCTCACAGTCCCTCAGCCCTGGGGCACTCGGATAGGCCCTAGCTATGTCTGACTCTTTGTCGGCTACATCAAACAGTCTGTCTTCAGTACATAGGATGAGAAAGTGAGAACTGCAGATGCTGGAGATCAGAGCTGAAAAATGTGTTGCTGGAAAAGCACTGCAGGTCAGGCAGTATCCAAAGAGCAGGAGAATCGAAGTTTCGGGCATAAGCCCTTCTTCAGGAATGAGGAAAGTGTGTCCAGCAGGCTAAGATAAAAGGTAGGGAGGAGGGACTTGGGGGAGGGGCGTTGGAAATGCGATAGGTGGAAGGAGGTCAAGGTGAGGGTGATAGGCTGGAGTGGGGGTGGGGGCGGAGAGGTCAGGAAGAAGATTGCAGATTAGGAAGGCGGTGCTGAGTTCGAGGGATTTGACTGAGACAAGATGGAGGGAGGAAAAATGAGGAAACTGGAGAAATCTGAGTTCATCCCTTATGGTTGGAGGGTTCCTAGGCGGAAGATGAGGCGCTCTTCCTCCAACCGTCATGTTGCTATGGTCTGGCGATGGAGGAGTCCAAGGACCTGCATGTCTTCAGTACATACTCAGGTACTGTGCCCCAACTCATCCATTGCTACATTGATGACTGCATCGGGGGTGCTGCATCCTGCACCCAGGCTGAACTGGAGCAGTTCATTGACTTTGCCCACAACTTCCACCACACCCTTAAATTCACGTGGTCTCTCTCTCAGACACCTCCCTCCCCCTTCTGAACCTCTTTGTTTCCATCTCTGGTGACAGACTGCAGATGGATATTTACTATAAACACACAGATTCCCATAACTATCGGGGCTACACTTCCTCCCACCCCGTTATCCTGCAAAAATTGCATCCTGTTTTCCTAATTCCTCTAGCTCTGTGGCATCTGCTCAGATAAGGAGATATTCCACTTCCAAGCATCCCAGATGCCCCCCTACTTTGAATAATATGCTTTTCCCTCCAGTCATCCATACAGCCCTCCACTGCATCACCTCCATTCCCGGCTCCACTGCTCTAACCCTTCCCCCCCCCCCCCTGCCAAATACAATAAAGGCAGGGTCCTCCTTCCACCCCAGCAGTCTCTGCATCCAATGCATCATCCTTAAACACTTCCACCAATTCCAACTAGACCCCACCACCAAGAACATCTTGCCCTCCCCACCCCTCTCTGCCTTCCACAAAGAACGTTCCCTTCGCCAATCCTTGGTTCACGCCACTCTTCACACCAACACCACCAAGCACTCCCAATTCTTCCGGTGCCTTCCCCTGCAACTGTAAAAGATGCGAAACCTGCTGGCAGACCACCCCTTTCACCTTCATCCAGGGCCCCAAACAGTCCTTCCAGATGACATGGAGGTTCACCTATCTCACCTCCCTCCTAGTTTACTGTATCTGGTGCTCTCTACATAGCTGAGACCAAACATAAACTAAGGGCATGTTTCACCAAGCATTTCAGCCAGGCCTGCAAGGGCTGACCTGACCTCCCAGTCACTGCCCATTTTAATTCCCCTTCCCACTCCCTTTCCGACATGACATCCTTGGCCTCCTCCATTACCACAGTGAATCAGACCGCAAATTGGAGGAACAACATCTCATCTTCCGCCTGTGCAGCCTACAGCCCGGAGGACTCATCATTGAGTTCTCCAATTTCAAAAACCTCTCTTCCCATCCCCCGACTTCCTTTCCAACCCCGCCGCTTTCCTTCCATTCCACCAATAGACCCTACCTTCCAGTTACTAACGCAATTCATTTCTCCCATCGACCAGCCAGGCCGTACCCTCTACCTGTGTTCACCTATTGCTACCTCACCACTCCGCCCGCCTCCCCACCAAAAACTGTACGCCATACCTCCTTTATCTGCAGCTCCCCTTTCTCCAATCTCCAGTCTGGAATGAGGGCTTTACCCAAAACATTGGCTTCTCCACCTCCCGATGCTGCCTGCCTTGCTGTGTTCTTCCTGCGTCCTGTTTGTCTACCTAAAATTACTCATACAACTAATGATGATGATGAAATAGCAGACAAGAAAGATCCATATGATGATGTTATACCATCAGAGTTTGGGGCAAATTGTATGGTGATACAGGTGGTGATCAGAGTGTTTTTGAAGAATATTAACACAAAGTATTGTAGTTTATTTATTGTATATATATAGTGTCAGGTGAAATCTGTATAGTTTATAATGTTACAAGATAATTATATGTTAGAGAATTGATATGAATTATTGAGTGTTGTTGATTTTTACTTTTTGTCATTGCAACTCTGTTTTGTGAACCCTAATCAAACACGCCAATTCCCAAAAAGCATTATCTTTGTAAAAGTCAACTCTCTGACATTTAGTCTGAAAAAAATGGTCTAAAAAATCAACATCAGATCAAGTGTACTTAGAATAATGAGGAACATTCTAGGACCAGAGGTCACCAATTAGCAAAAAAATCAACACCAACACGCAGTACATGTTTCCCTGCTAAGGACTTGGAGAATGCTATGTGAGGGCATAGTGGAGACAAATACAATCAGTGATAACTGTAATTAGATATGAGGTAGGCACCTGAGTAGAAAGGACTGAAGGGTAGATAAGAAGAGGATGCAAATTTAAAGTAAGTAGGAAATGAATGAGAGAAGTCATGAGAAAAACATTTCTTCATGCAATTAATGTATGAAATCTATAGGGTTGAGGGTACACATTCAATAGTAGCCTTCACGAATAAAATAAATACCTAAAGGAGACGAAATTACAGAGAAATTGATTAAAATGGGTTTGAAACAATTGAGTTGTGCTTCATTTGAACCAATGTATTATCAATGAGAAAAACAGGTTTTTTTTGTAATATATGATTCTGTAACTCCTCAATTTAAACTTATTTGCATGAGACAAAGCTATTATTAATAAGCATTTTGTCTGCAATGCAGATCAATAATTATCTCATTTGGATTCAGTCATTTCCATTCTTTAATTCAACTGATAGCTCCCCATCCTGTCATATTGATGAGAAAGAAATAGCTGCAGGATTTGTGAGGTTAATGATGAAACATTTCTTTTTTCACAATTAAAGTTGTGCCAATGCCTGGAATCCATATGCTCTCACCTGAACTTTGTATAGTATAATCCTCTCTGTGTGTTTCGACTCACATAATCAATTCCCTCAAGCGTACAATTCAAAATGTGACTCTAACTTTTTTCTTATATTTCTAATGGAGTTCAGTTCCAGTACAACACAGGAAATGCAGATAGATTGAGTTGGAATGGATTTGACAAGTCTGCTCTTATGTTTAGATTTTATGTTCAGTGACCACGATGTCCACTAAAAACTAAAACTTGATACCTTGCAGTATTGTTATTCTTTGCATGAGTGTCAAATTGGAGGGAGAGACTAAAACAGTTTCAATTACATTAATTTACATGAAAGCAGTATCAATCATGAATCAATTATGAATCAATTATTATGAGGGCACATTGGTGGCCCAGGTAACACTTCATTGCAATTATGATCTCACATTTGTAATTGTGGGCTGAATCTTTTTTTTTTGGTAAAATGTGAATTGCATTATATTTTTTGAGGTATTTTATGCCACAAGGCTGAGTGAGGTTTCTCTTATTCACCTCATTATCGATCTAATCCACTCTTTGATTTCAGCAC
Organism: Chiloscyllium plagiosum; assembly: GCF_004010195.1. Taxonomy (NCBI): domain Eukaryota; kingdom Metazoa; phylum Chordata; class Chondrichthyes; order Orectolobiformes; family Hemiscylliidae; genus Chiloscyllium; species Chiloscyllium plagiosum. The sequence goes on from NC_057724.1 coordinate 40,755,041, forward strand.
CATCTTCCCTTGCACGACTGGTGAAAAAACGCATCACTCAGTGGATATCTGTTGAAAGACCAGCAACCTTTGCATCCATTCTGTCTTTAAAAAGCTGCTGTCTCACTGGCATTCCAAAGCTGCCTTACCTAGTCAAGGACCTTTCTAGAAAATGTTGGACAAGAGGAAGATGGAATCGTGATTCTCTGACAGTTACTTGACATTCTAGTCAAGGGGGTGATGTGAGGGAGGACTTGCAGAGGATGCCAGGCCACCAGACTTGTCAGCCTGGTCTGAGATTGCTGCCTGAGCCAGTGCCTTTCTCAGGATGTGGAGGCACAGCCATCAGTGCAGTACGAAGGTCAATCATCTTCTCCACTGTGTTAGGGTATATGCCGCACTTTTTTTTACTGTTACCTCACATTCACAGTATTTCTGCATCTCCCACCAAGGCTCATGCTGTTCTCAGTGTTGCATGCATCATCTCCTCTATCTGTCAATGTCCCCAACCCCCAACCACCCATAATACCAATCCTGCACGGCCTCTGCACAGCTGACTCAGTCGCTCAACATACGGCATTTCTTTTGCTCATCTGCATCACGATCAAACATTTTGCCATCCACTTTTATCTCACTCAATTCCTTCCTTTCTCTCACTACTGAAGAAGTCAGCCTAACTCAGGGAAACAAGGCTCCTGATAGGTGGAGGGTTGCCTGACATTAGGCTCCTCATCCTGACAAGGAGAAAAACCTAGCCTTTGCAGGAGAAGACTGGAAACACTCCTCTGGGAATGCTGAGACATGCACATTTCACCAACCAAGCAGTACAACTGTAGCAATAACCCTGCTGTCAGTGTTATTCATTTAACATCACTTCTAACCACTGGCTTCTAACTAATGCCTTCTCCGTCTTTTAGCTTGCAGGTACCTCCAGCATTTCTACCAGCAGACAAACAGAGAAAATAGCTGGTTCTGCCAGATTCCACCATTTTGTCCTTTCAGTATGAGAGTACCAAGATCTTAGACAGAGTATTAGCAAACTAGCCTTTGGGGCAGCATGGTGGCTCAGCAGTTAGCACTGCTGTCTCACAGCACCAGGGTCCCAGGTTCGATTCCAACCTCGGGCGACTGTCTGTGTGGAGTTTGCACATTCTCCCCGTGTCTGTGCGGATTTCCTCTGGGTGCTCCGGTTTTCTCCCCAGTTCAAAGATGTGCAGGCCAGGTGAATTGGCCATGCTAAATTGCCCATAGGTTAGGTCCTTTAGTCAGAGGGAAATGGGTCTGGGTGGGTTACTCTTCAGAGGGTCGGTGTGGACTTGTTGGGCCGAAGGTGTCTGTAGGGAATCTAATTTTAAAAAAACCCTCCAACAGCTCAAATGTAGTAACCTCAATGGGAACAATGGGCTTGGAAAGTGTGGGGCCACAATCTGGTGAGCACCTCATTGCTCCACATATCACCCAAGAAGATCTCTCCAGGCCAGAGACCAGGAACCTGCTGAGCCTCATGTAGGATATGACACTATCGTGTTGGTAATCAGGACTTTGTCCACATGCACAGGAAGGGACAGGAGTAGTAGACAGGCAGAAAAATGGGTCTTATCCATCTGTCTGCCTCCATCAACAGGTTGGAAGCTCCCTCAAGGTGTGCTGGAGAGTTGCACACACCTGCACTTAGTCCATTGGGTCTCAGGACCGAAGACGTGGCAAGAGCTGGATGGGATCCTGGGGATCACTTCAGGTGCCCCTTCCTCATGAGGCAGTATCAGGAATCACCCAGTTTGAGGAAGAATCACACAAAGACTCCTCGGAAATCTCCACTCAGGACACTCCAGAAGTAACTGTCTGTGCCCTTCCATCTATTGGATGTTCACACTGAAGAGGGTCATTTTGGAGCCAAGCCCCTGACTGGTGGTGGCACTTTTCTCTGACCATGTTAGCCCTACCCTCTGGACTTTTCACTGAGGATCCCCAGGACAGCCAGTGGCCTACTACTGTACCCAGGTTAACAACGCACCAACTGGACATCTGGCCATGACTAATCCCATGACTATTGAATTACCAAGCCACCACCTCTCTGTGAACAAAGGATTTGTGAACCATGCTCTGTGATGCTGTTTTGTCTGATACAACATAGAGGTTCTTCAGAGCAAGCACAATTGTGACTTCTATGTTGACAATTTTTGATGACTAGCTTGTTTGCCAGGTTTGGTAAGATAAGAAAATATATATTAATAAGGTGAATTAGCCCATTTACAAAGTATTAAACAAGCATGAGTCCTCCTTAATCTGCAACTCACCACTGCATAATGAGAAGCTCACTAAGCTGTTAAAGTATAAAAGATGGTGAAAGATGCTCCTGAACAGCAATCAGTCTCACCAGATGTCTCGTCTGATTCTGTCACAAATACCCCACAGCAAGACAAGAATAAGATGCTGTGTGCATCCCAGTAAGTGCAAAATAACAGAGTGCTGAGAGAAAAAGTTAAGAACCGTAGCTGCACCATGCTGCAATCCATGAAATGGATGCTTGTGCCTGCAGGTAAAGTGGCCAGGCAGTGTCATGGGTTTTATGAATCTGCCTTACTCAGTTTTGTGTATGTCTCACAGTAAAGTGTAATATACCTTAAAGAACATTTTCATGATGTCATCATGGTATAATGACGTGACCTAATAACATAAAGCTTACATTCTCCATCTTACTGAGCTCTGTCCTCTTGCAACATGATACATTGAGGGAATGCTGCCGTGGTACATTCGAATTGATCAAATAGAGCCCAGACGTGCGAGTGCTGTGATTGCAATGTCCATAGAAACATATAAAAATAGGAGCAGGAGTAGATTATTTATTCCTTTGAGATTGTTCCACCATTCATTATGATCATGGCTAATCATCCAACTCAACCTATTCTTGCCTTTCCACCATATTCCTTGAACCCTTTAGCCCCAAGTGTTACATCCAACACCTTCATGAAATCAGACAATGTTTCGGCTGCTTTCTTCGGTAATGAATTTCACAAGTTCACCGCTCTGAGTGAAGACACCTTCCCAATCTCAGCCCTGAATGGCTTATCTCATATCCTTAGACTGTGACCCCTGGTTCTGGACTCCTCACCAAAACACGAACATCCTTCTTGTCTGCCCTGTCTAGTCTGTCAGAACAGTATAGATTTCTTGGAGATCCTCTGTCAGTCTTCGGAACTTTATAGAATATAATCCTAATGGATTCAATATCTCCTCATAAGTCAGTCCTGCCATCCCAGGAATCAAATTTGTAAGCCTTCATTACACTCCCTCTATAGTAAGAACATTCTTCCTCTCATAAGGAGACCAAAACTGCACATAATATTCTTGTTGCAGTCTCACCAAGGCCCTGTATAATTGTAGCAAGTCATCCTTGCTTCTGTACGCGAATCCTCTTGCTGTTTTCCTTCTTTACTGCCTGCTGCATCTGCATGTTTACCTTTCGCAACTGCTATACAAGGACACCCAAATCTTGGTGCACAAACGCCTCAATTTACAGTCATTCACATAATAGTCTGCCTTCCTGCTTTTGCTGCCAAGTGAATAACCTCACATTTATCCACATTATACTTCATCTGCCATGCATTTGCTCACTCATTTGGACTGATGGCCTATGACCAGCATTGTGGTAAAAGGATCGGTGCTGGGTCCACTGCTTTTTGTCATTTATGTAAATTGTTGGATGTTAATATAGTAGGAATGGTTGGTACGTTTGCAAACAACACCAAAATTGGTGGTGTAGTAGACAGTGAAGAAGGTTTTCTCAGAGTACAACAGGAATTTGATCAGATGGGCCAATGGGCCGAGGAGTGGTATAAGGAACTGAATTTAGAAAATGTGAAGTGTTGTATTTTGGTAAAGCAAATCAGGGCAGGACATATACATTTAAATGTTAGGGTCCTGGGTAATGTTGCTGAACAAAGAGACCTTGGGATGCAGGTTCATAGTTGTTTGAAGGTGGAGTCACAGGTCGACAGGTTAGTGAAGAAGATATTGGTTAGTGAAGATTGCCTTCATTGGTCAGTGCATTGAGTATAGGAGTTGGGTATCATGTTGTGGCTGTACAAGATATTACTGAGGCCACTTTTGGAATACTGCATTCAATTTTGGTCTCCCTGCTATAGGAAAGATGTTGGTAAACTTGAAAAAGTGCAGAAAACATTTGGAAAGATGTTGCTGGAGTTGGAAGGTTTGAGCTTTAGGGAGAGGCTGAATGGCCTGGAGCTGAGGGATGACCTTATAAAGGTTTATAAAAGCATGAGGGGCATGGATACATTGAAAAGGCAAGGCCTTTTCCCAGCGTAAGGGAGTCCAAAACTAAAAGGCATAGTTGTAAGGTGAGAGGGGAAAGATATAAGGGACCTAAGGGGCAACTTTTTCATGCATTGGGTGGCGCATGTATGGAATGAGCTGCCAGAGGAAGTGGTGGAGACCAGTACAATTCCAACATTTAAGAGGCATCTGGATGGAAAGCTGAATAGGAAGGGTTTAGAAGTATATGGGCCAAATGTTAGCAAATAGGACTAAATTAATTTAAGTTTTCTGGTCAGTATGGACAAGTTGGACCAGAGGGTCTGTTTCTGTTTTGTATGATATGACTCTATGATATTCACCTTGCCCAAATTGCATTGAAGCATTTCTGTATCCTCCTCACAGCTCACTCTCCACCCAACTTTGTATCAGCAGCAAATTTGGAAATATTACATTTAGTTCCCTCATCCAAATCACTAATATATCTTGTGAATAGCTAGGGTCCCAGCACTGATCATTGCAGTACCCCACTAGTCACTTCCTGCCATTCAGAAAAAGACCCGTTTATTCTTACTTTTTGTTTCCTGTCTGTCAACCAGTTTTCTATCCATCTCAATACACAATCTCAATTCCATGTCTTTTAATTTTACACAATAACTTCTCATGTGGGACTTTGTTAAAAAACCTTCTGAAAGTCCACATAAACCATGTCAAATGGCTCCCCCTCATCATTTCTTCCAATTACATTATTGAAGAATTGCAGTCAATTTGTCAAGCATAATTTCCCTAACATAAATCCACGCCAACTCTATCAACCCTGCTAGCGGCACAGTGGCCAATAGTTAGCACTGCTGCCTCACAGAGCTAGGGACCCGGGTTTGATTCCAGCCTCAGGTGACTATATGGAGTTTTCACATTCTCCCCATGTCTGCGTGGGTTTCCTCCAGGTGCTCTGGTTTCGTCCCTCAGTCCAAAGATGTGCAGGTTAGGTGAATTGGCCATGCTAGAGATACTCACACATACTCACTCAGAGAAACACTCACTCAGGGACACACTCACTTACTCACTCAGAGACACACTCTCTTATACACACACACATAGAATGCACTCACATATAGAAACAGACAGTTGCACAGACACACATGCATGTACACACAAGCACACATGGATACACAGAGACACACAATCACACCCAATTAATGTAAACACACAGCACTGTTAGGGATCGACATCAATATTTAAGTATGATATAAAGGAAGTTGAAGAAATTGGAATGTATTGAACATTTTCTGGGTTAAAATTGGAATTGTATTCAGCCCTCAATGACCAAAGGCAAAATTTCATTCAAGATCAAAGCTTTGTAGCTGATCAGCAGTTACCACTTGATTGAAGCCTAGGTTTTATTGATAATAACCAGATTATTTCAAGTTTATGAAAGAACTTCACCGATACAAAGATCAGTGGAGTTGTGGACAGTGCAGAAAATTGTCAAGGATACAGTGGGATATCGATTATTTGCAGATAATCGATGGGCAGATGGAGTTTAATCCAGGTAAGTGTGAGGTGCTACACTTTGAGAGATCGAATGTTAAGGAAAAGTATACAGTTAATGGCAGGACCCTGAACAGCATTGATGGACTGAGGGAACTTGGGGCTCGAGTCCATAGCTCCCTGGAAAGCAGCCAACAAGTAGATAGGGTGGTAAAGAAGGCATATAGCATGCTTGCCTTTATTGGTAGGGGAATTGAGTACAAGAGTCAGGATGTCATGTTGTAGCTGTATAAGACTTTTGTTAGGCCACACTTCAGAGTATTGTGTTCAATTCTGGTCATCATATTACAGGAAGGATGTGGAGAGGGTGCAGAAGAGGTTTAACATGATGGATTAGAGGGTATAAGGAGAGGCTAGAAAAACTCAGGCAGTTTTCTCTGGAGTGGCGGAGAATGGGGGGAGACTTAATAGAAGTTTATATAATTATGAGATGCATAGATGGGGTTGATAGAATCTTTTTCCTAGAGTTGAAATGTCTAAAACTAAGGGGTATACATTTAAGGTGAGAGCAGGAAAGTTCAAAAGGAACATGAGGGGCAGGTTTTTCACACGGAGAGTGGTAGGAATCTGGAACATGCTGCCAGATGGGGTGGTGGTGGAGATACAACAGGGGCATTTAAGGGACTTTTAGATAAGCACATGAATATGCAAGGAATGGGGGGACATGGACCAAGGGGAAGGCAGAAGGGATTAGTTTAATTTGGTGTCATATTCGGCACAACATTATCAGCCGAAGGGCCTGTTCCTGTGCTGTACTGTTCTATGTTCTATGTTCTAAATTGCCCATAGTGCTCTGGTATGTGTAGGTGCATTAGTCAGGGGAAACATTAAGTAATAGGATAGGGGAATGGTTCTGGGTGGGATACTCTTCGGAGGGTCGGTGAGGACTTGTTGGGTCAAATGACCCTGTTTCTATAGTGCAGGGAAATGCTCAACTATTAATTATTTTATAATGGATTTTAATATTTTCACTATTACAGACATCTGTCTGTCTGGTCTATAATTCTCAGCTTTTTCACTGTCTCCTGTATTAAATATAAGGGTTATATAGCTACCCTCCAATCTGTAGGAAGTGTTTCAGAATCTATACAATCTGTATTTAATAAAGTTAAATTCTTCAGTACTACATGGCCCATTCCTAATTCATATAATATGGGAGTTAACATAAGTATCACATCATGGTAGTTGAAGATAATACATCATATCACATCACTCAGGCATCTTGATATTTTGATCATGGTCGGTGGCCTCTATTCGGGAAATTTTGCAGTTGTACATTGGTTTTTAGTTGTCAGATTTTTTCAAGGGCTATGATGTTAACTTTCGTTTAGGAATCCTCAGTGCTACAGATTAGGATCCATTTTGCTAAATAGGAATGAATAAGGGATTAGTTTATGTCCTGCTTCATGGCTTGACCACAAATGTCTGAATTGACATACCATTGCATCCCTGAGAATGTTCAGAGATGTTGTCTTTTGGATGAATTAATAAGTTGAAAACACTTCACCTATTTAACTGGATGTTAAGGATCCTTTGATGCTATTTTAAAGATGAGGTGAGTTAACCCTGGTGTACTGGTCAATAGTTATCCCTCATACAAACAGATTATCTCATTATTATCACATTACTGTTTCAGAGCGCTTGATGTATGCAAATTGCCATGTTTCTAGCATTACAGCAGTATGCTTTAGCTGTATTTCATCTCTGTAAACTACTTTGAGATATTTTGTGAAAAGTGCTAGATGAATTCAAGTTATTTTTCCTTCTTGCATGCTAACATTCTAACAATGTTGCTTTATAAGTCATTGAGGTGTCTGATGGGAGGCAGAAACAGCTTTGTAAACATGTGTAGACTGGAGTTCTCTGATACAATCATCCTAGTTCCTGGGTAAACTGATTTGGATATGTCCCTCAAGATAACTGAAGTAGCATTTAAGGCGGTAATCATCTGCAAATAAGCATGCTATTTGGATTGCTGGCACAGTTTTCAGTTTCTAATCCTCTTCTCTCTCATAAAGTTTAATCTACTTATCTTTAGTATTGAATTATGAGTGCTAGCACTGCCAATTTCACTGGAATGGAAAGCAGAACAATGGCTGCAACATCAGCAATGAACATCAATTAAGCCAATGAGAAGGCAACAGGGAAAGGAACTGCTCAAAGGAGGCCTTGTCTGTTTGGAGAAATGCATTTGCAAGGATACAATGCACTTATGGCTTGCCTTAGTCATGTGACTTCTGTTACCTACTGCTTTCTGTATGAAATAAAGACGCCACATAAAACATGGGGGTAAATTTTCCCGGTCCTTGAGCAACTGGACAATAACAAGCCAATTGGGAAAATCTGTTAAATTCAGAAAAATTAGTTTCTCACTGTTAAAAAACATCTGATTTTCCACCATGAATTGGTCTGATTGGACATACACCAGCGTTATCAAGTCATCATTGCAAATCTCAAACTCACTTACAATTTAGTTCACCACATTTATTCTTATGAACACACCAACAGCTAGAATTGTAATGTTGATTCAAGAATGCTTTGCATGCATGGACTCCACTTCAGGGCTCAATGCTTACTCTCTTAATACTCACTCATTTTCTGTCACTTGGGTGCTCATAGCATTATGCATAGCATCATAGCGTCATCTTGCCTTTTTGTGTTTTGTTCCCTTAGCTAGAACTCAAAGGCTAACAGTACTTATGTCCTTAGGGTCAAAGCTATATATGTAAAAAAGATTATTGGATGGAAATAAAGCAAGAAATTGGCCATATTGATTTTAACTCCTAAACTGTATTGTTTTTGCCAGATGGAGGGAGTTAAAATTGTCACTTAAATACGCAAAAGAAAGGTTTTATGTTGGTAGAGTCAGAATGAATTTGGAGGGCTGTCTGACAACGTTCTTCCATACAATGTTCCCTTCATCTGCACAGTTGCACAATTGGACAGAAATATTCAGTTCCCAGTAGTGTGCATGCAAGTTCATGCCTTTGAATCACCATGAATGTGTGACCATGCAAATAAGACTTGCAGGGACAGTGTACTTTAAAACATGCACAGACTTCAAACACAATTAGTAGCAGTGTTGCTTCCATGCCCCGGAAAAATTCGATTTTTGGTAAAATGTAATTTTCTACATTTTGAGTGCTATTAGATTAATCCTTCTAAGTCAATAACAATTTCTTCTGGAATATTTCTAAATGTTTTATAAGTTCCAATGATTTTGCAATAAATAAAACTGGGAAAGGGAAGAATTTTGGAAAGAGGGAGATATCTGTCAGCTCTATGCCTTATTTAAGTTCAGATCTGAACTTTATCAGAAGTGAAAAAAAGTGTAGTACATGCCTACTCTAGCAAGAGTACAGTCAGGAAAATGAAGGATTTGAACTAGGAGTGATATCATCCATTTTGAATTGTGTAATTTCTCTCCAATAAATTGCAGATTTAACTGCAGTGCTAAAGAAAATATGATGTTTTTCAATTTTAACAGAGGCTATAAAAGCCTAATTGAATTTTAAATGAGAATGCTCTGTTTCATTGTGTTATTGTGTCTAATCTTACTTTGGAAAGATCTTCCATCAAAAAAATTGCTTTTGTTTAAAGTCTCTACCTTCATTCAGAAGCATCTTCTTTTGGTAGAGAGGGTGGGTGGAGAGGAATTTCCCTGAAACATTCTTGATAAATGAAGTATGAATTTCCTGTTGAGAATTTCTCTCTTAATGATATATTTCAGAAGAAATCAGAAAACCTGTTGAATAAGTCGAGAGGACGAGACTCTTGCCCAGATGGCAAGGCATCAGGATTTAAGCAGGCCGTGGCTCATCAGTGAAGATCAGGAACAACTTTTCACCAGCCAACAGGGAGATTGGGAAGCTTTCACGGTAATGTTACTGTTATACAAGAATTCACTACTCTCTTCAATATCTTGGCTATTAGCTCATTTCAATGAGAAACAGTTTACAATCTCCATGTCAGTCCATTTACTTTTTTTTCAGAAGGGAAAAAAATGTTATCTTCTGCACAAAAGATTCAGTTCACCCACATTTGACATGTGGAAACTGAATGAGCAGTTCACCAGCTTCTACTCAATTACAAAATTTCTATTAGGGTGATACTGATGTGACAAGTTGTAGCTAACAAGAAAGAACTACACAGGCTGAGTTAAAAGGAAGATAAAGGATGATTTGATAGAGGTCTTTCAAATTTGAAGAGATTTGATAGTGTAGTTGCAAAAAAGAAGCTTCCAGTTGCAAGTATCATCAAAGCTAGGGCTTCAATATAAGATCTTCACGAATAAATGTGGCTGGAAATTCAGGAAAAGTTTTTTTATAGGGATAGTTTAGACTGTCAGAATTTTAAGGACAATTAGAAAGGCAAGGACTGATTAGGGATAGTCAACATGGTTTTGTGCATGGGAAATCACATCTCACAAACTTGATTGAATTTTTTGAAGAAGTAATAAAGGGGATTGATGAGGGCAGAGCGGTTGACATGATTCATATAGATTTCAGTAAGGCGTTTGTGGCGGTTCCCCATGGGAGACTGGTTAGCAAGGTTAAATCTCATGGAATACAAGGAGAACTACCCATTTGGATACAGAACTGGCTCAAAGGTAGAGGGTGGTGGTGGAGGGTTGATTTTCAGACTGGAGGCCTGTGGCCAGTGGGGTGCCACAAGTATTGGTGCTGGGACCTCTACTTTTCATCATTTTTATAAATGATTTGAATGTGAGCATAAGAGGTATAGTTAGTAAGTTTGTAGATTACCCCAAAATTGGAGGTGTAGTGGACAGTGAAGAAGGTTACCTCAGAGTACAACGGGATCTTGATCAGATGGGCCAGTTGGCTGAGAAGTGGCAGATGGAGTTTAATTCAGATAAATGTGAGGTGCTGTATTTTGGGAAAGCAAATCTTAGCAGAACTTATGCACTTAATGGTAAGGTCCTAGGGTGTGTTGCTGAACAAAGAGATCTTGGAGTGCAGGTTTATAGCTCCTTGAAAGTGGAGTCGCAGGTAGATAGGATA
>NC_057724.1:40766143-40767635 GCF_004010195.1 Chiloscyllium plagiosum
AACAATTTAGCATGGCCAATTCACCTGACCTGCACATCTTTGGACTGTGGGAGGAAACCGGAGCACCCGGAGGAAACCCATGCAGACACGGGGAGAACGTGCAAACTCCACACAGTCAGTCGCCTGAGGCGGGAATTGAACCCGGGTCTCTGGCGCTGTGAGGCAGCAGTGCTAACCACTGTGCCACCGTGCTGCCCACTAGGTTTAGGGTGAGAGGGGAAAGATATAAAAGAGACCTATGGGGCAACATTTTCACGCATAGGGTGAAATGGAATGAGCTGCCAGAGGAGGTGGTGGAGGCTGGTACAATTGCAACATTTAAAAGGCATTTGGTGGGTATATGAAAAGGAAGGGTTTGGATGGATATGGCCAGGAGCTGGCGGGTGGGACTAGATTGGGTTGAAATATCTGGCTGGCATGGATGAGTTAGAAAGAAGGATCTGCTTCCATGCTATACATCTCTATGACTCTCATTGCATTTAAGGGGACTCTAGACAACTACACAAGGGAGAATAAAAATAAAAATTAATGGAGTTAAAAGTTTAATATATTTATTAGTGAAAGAGTGGGAAGAGACTTTTGCAGAGTGTAAAAACAACCTGGCCATTTGGATTAGTAGTCTGTTTCAGTATTGTAGGCATTTTGCAATTGACCTTTGTTTGTTTGTGTGGACCTGTTGGGCTGGATCTTTAGGCTTACTTGTTTTCTTCCTCCTTCCTCCATCTGAACATTTCCCAGACAACCCAGGCCAATCTCATGAATCTCTGGCTGAACTCCTCAAAACCTTCCGTGAATTCAGGTCTTTTTGCCTTCTTGAAAACTTGGATTCCAAGAACAAAGTCACACACAATTTTAATGCTGACTCTGAAACACACTCTAAATTTCTTAAATTTAGAACTTCACCCAAATCTTGTTATACTGATGCTCTAAGTCAGACCACTGAGGGTTCTTGTGCAGTGGTTGTATTCCCATTGGTAATATCAGTGGTAGTATTCTTTAGAGCTAGGAAGCTAAGGTTCAAATCGCACCTGCTCTATAGATGTGTAATAACATCACTGACTAGGTTGGTGAGAAATTAGGCTAAAAAGAAGTCAGACCAATGTCCCAGATTCCAGGAGAAGTGTTATTTCTGTGTTCCCTATAAAGGATGCATCTTAGCTACTACTTAGAGTCATATCAACCCAGAGGGTCCATAGGGCTATTCTCTCATTCAAGAGAGCTGTTTGGTATATTTCATTAAAGAGAAAATTCAGAGAATTTTGGGGAAGAGTCCAGCATGTTATGAAGATGCGGGTGAACTATACCTTTAAGAGAGTTAAAAGCTAGCAGTGACAGCACCAAGTGTTCTGAATAAGATACAATGTAACATGTGCTCCAGCTACTGGGGTAGCTAGGGTAGCTGCTTGCCTGGAGAAAGTGAGGTCTGCAGATGCTGGAGATCAGAGCTGAAAATGTGTTGCTGGAAAAGCGCAGCAGGTCAGGCAGCATCCAG
>NC_057724.1:40772456-40798856 GCF_004010195.1 Chiloscyllium plagiosum
TAAAGAGGTTCTGGGATTTGAAGATGATTCTCAAATTTACCAAGAAAGTTTAGAAGGAAAGAAAAAGGCCATATTTTTCGAATTAGCAAATAAATTAAATTTAGATTTAACCAAAGACAAAAGTATAGCTGAAATTGGAAGCGAGTTACTCAAACACTTATGTGTGTCAGAGAAACAGACAAGTGCAGTAGAAAAACTCAGGACAATGGAGTTGGAAGATAAACAAAGGGAGAGAGAAAGGGAAAGAGAGAGAGAGAAGAAAGAGAAAGAGAGAGAGGAGAGGGAGGAGAGAAAGCAGAAGGCTCTTAGCTGAGCAAAGACAGAGAGAAGAAAGAGAGAGAGAAAGAGAGAGAAGGTTCTTAGCTGAACAAAAAAGGAAGAATTTGAATTTGAGAAGTGACTTTGTCAGCAAAGTCAACAGGATAGAGATTAAAAGAGAAGGTTGTGACACATGCAAATATGCCAAACCTCTGCCACGTTTTGATGAGAAAGATGTTGAAGCCTTCTTTATTTCATTTGAAAAATTGGTGAGGCAGATGGAGTGGTCTGAGGATTTATGAGTAATGCTAGTTCAGACTAAACTGGTCGGCAGAGCTAGTGAGGTATTTGCTGCACTGTCAGATGAGGCGTCAAGAGATTATGAAGAGATTAAACAGGCTATTTTAAGTGCTAATGAACTTGTACCAGAAGCATATAGACAGCGGTTCAGAAACACAAAGAAGGAACCTATGTTGAGTTTGAAAGAATTAAACATGGTCATTTTAATCGATGGGTATGTGCTTTGAAAATAGACAAGACCTTTGAGGCTCTAAGAGTGATTATTCTGCTGGACGAGTTTAAAAACTCACTTCCAAAGATGGTAAGAATTCATGTGAAGGAACAGAAAGTTCAGGAAGTGAGAAGGGCAGCAGGATTAGCAGATGAGTACATGCTGGTGCATAAGACAAGCTTTCGGCCAGAATTCATCCTGTTGGGGATAGAAGTTGGGAGAAGGGGGAGATCCTTCGTTATAAAACCAAGATCAAAGAACACTGGTAAGATTTTATCACAGGTTAAAGAAGCCTAAGAGAGTGGACAGGAGGTGAAAGGCCTCAGGTATTTTCACTGTAATGGACACAGAAAATTGCAGTGCAGGTGGTTTCAGGAGGGCACTGGGAAAAGGTGTTTTCACTGTCAGAAGGTGGGACATATAAAGTCACAGTGTTGGTCATTAAAGAAAGGTGCTGTGGGAAAGATGTGGTAAAAGAAGATAAGCCAGTAACATTAGTGAAGGTAGTAAAGGAGACCCCAAGAAGAGCCGAGGAGCTGCAGGAGAGTGCATGCCTGATCTCTACAAAGAAGTTGCCTCAATGGGTAAAGTTTAGTCAGAAAGTACAGGGAGAGAAGGACAAAAAGTTATAATTTTGAGAGATACAGGATCTAACCAGTTGCTCATAGTAAGGGATGAGTGAATATGCACTCTTTCTGATCCATTAACCAAGGGTGTGGTAATTTGTGGGATAGATTGTCAGAAATTTATAGTTCCCCTATATAAGATCAGGTTGGAGTGCCAACTCAAGACTGAGGAAGTTACAGCGGGAGTGTTTGACTGAGTGTCAGTTCCAGGAATTCAGTTTGTTCTTGGGAATGATTTGGCAGGATCCAAGCTGGGAGTGACACTCCTTGTTGTGGAGAAGCCCAAGGAAGACCAAGAAACTGAGGGGTTAAAACAGAAATATCCTGGTATTTTCCCAGATTGTGTTGTAACCAGGTCCCACTATCATAAGTCACAGCACGAAGTGAATACTGAAGAGAAAGATGAAGGAGTTGAGGTTCAGTTAGCAGATACTCTGTTTGATGTAATAGTGCAGGAAAAACCTGAACAGGCAGTGGGTCAGACAGAAGTATTTAGTCCTGAAAGGCTAAGAGTCTTGCAACAATAAGACCAGATGATAAAAGATATATATGTGGATGCGTATTCCAAAAAGGAGGCAGAGAATATTCTGGAGGTTATTATCGGAGAGATAGAATCCTAAGGCGGAAATGGAGACCACAGCAAGTTAGTGCAGAGGAGAAATGGGCCGAAGTGCACCAGATTGTGTTGCTGGTGGAGTACAAACAGGAAGTGTTACGGATAGCACATGAACTTCCTGTAGGAGGTCACCTAGGGGTAGGAAAGACTCAGGCTAAGGTACAAAAAACATTTTTATTGGCCTGCAACGTACAAGGATGTGGTAAACTTCTGCCGAATGTGTCATACATGCCAAATGCTAGGTAGGTCACAGGCAGTAATAAAACCAGCACCTTTGTTGCTAATTCCTGCGTTTGAAGAACATTTCACGTGGGTTATAATTGATTGTGTAGGTCCCCTCCTGAGAAGTAAAAGTGAGAACCCGTTGTTAACCATAAAGGATGTGTCTACCAGATTTCTGGAGGCAATTCCATAATGGAATATCAAGGCAAAAAAAGGTCGTAGAGGAAATAGTAGCTTTCTTCAGTGGTATGGACTACCCAGAGAGATTGAGTCGGACCAAGGGCCAAATTTTACTGCTAGGCTCTTTCAGGAGGTTTTGGATAGCTTAGGTATACAGCACTTTACGTCAGTGCATATCAAACTGAATCCCAGGGAGCTTTAGAAAGGTGGCATCAGACCTTGAAGATCATGTTGAGAGCATACTGTCAGGATTACCCGAATGATTGGGATAAAAGTATCCCATTCAAATTGTTTGCCATTAGAGATGCCCCAAATGAATCAGCTCAGTTCACTCCCTTTGAATTAATATTCAGGCATGCAGGGAGAGGCCCTTTGAAATTAATAAAAGAAAAATTGGCAGGACTGAAGTTGGAGATCTCATACTTAGATTATATATTGGAGGTGAGAGAGAGATTAAATAGAGGAGATGAGGTAGCTAAACAGCACCTAAGAGGATACAGTATAGAATGAAGCAGGCTGCAGATAAAAGTTCTGAGACTTGGACATTTTCCCGAGGGGATAATGTGTTAGTACTGTTACCAGTGATAGGAGTTCCCTTCAAAGCCAGGTTTAGTGGTCCTTATCAAACTGAGAAAAAGTTGAGTCAGGTGAACTATCTAGTAAAGATGCCAGATAGAAAAAAAAGGTATCGGGTATGTCATGTGAACATGTTGAAACCGTATTATACTGGAGAAAAAGAACTGGAGAAACAACTGTTAGTTAATGCCCCGCAGAGTGAGGAATCAAATCCAGATGATGTGGATTTTGATGTGCCTCAAAATAGATTAAAAAATGAAGCAGTCCTTGAGGAGTGAGATCGATTAGTAAGCTATCTGTCTCAGTAGCATAGAACGCAGTTAGAATATTTGTTACTGTAGTATAAGGACATAAGTAAGAATCAGATGGGGAGGAGTAATGCTATTGTACATGAAGTAGATGTAGGGAATGCTGCTCTGATAAAACAACATCCCTATCGGCCTAATCCTGTCAAACCCAGACAGATCCAGAAGGAGGTGGAGGCCATGCACAATGAGGATACCATCGAACCAAGCCAGAGCGAGTGGAGTTCGCTGATCGTCTTAGTTCCCAAAATGGAGAGGACTCGATGATTCTGCGTAGATTATCAGAAGGTCAACGCCATGACAAAATCAGACTCATATCCAATGCGTAGATTGGAGGATTGTATCAAGAAAGTTGGACAAGTCAGTTACACCACCAAGTTGGACTTAATAGTGGTTACTGGTGGGTACCTTTATTAGAGTCGGCAAAAGAAATTTCTGCATTTGTAACCCAAAATGGGTTATATCGGTTTAAAGTGATGCCCTTTGGAATGAAGAACACACCTGCCATATTCCAAAACTCATGAACAGAGTTGTGGCTGGGTTAACAAACTGTGCAGTTTATTTGAATGATGATTTGGAGATGCCGGTGTTGGACTGGGGTATACAAAGTTAAAAATCACACAACACCAGGTTATAGTCCAAAAACGCTCTGAAAGCTTGTGTGCTTCCAATTAAACCTGTTGGACTATAACCTGGTGTTGTGTGATTTTTAACTTTATTTGAATGATGTAATGATCTTTGGTAAGTCCTGGAAAGATCATGTCGTACAGTTGGCAGATCTCTTTGGATGACTACGAGAAGCAAAACTGGTGATAAACTTAAACAAAACTGAATTCATGAAAGCAGAGGTGACATTCCTGGGACGTAACATCGGTCACGGAAGGCTGACCCAACGGAACACAAAGACAAAGGCCATTGAGGGATTTCCATGACCAACCTTGAAGAAAGAGGTGCTTCGATTCTTAGGACTCAACAGATTCCATCGGAAGTTTTTTCCAAACTTTGGCAGTGTAGTGGCACCGTTAACCGATTTGCTGAAGAAGAACACAAAGTTTTATTGGACAGAACCATGCCAGAGGCACTCGACTATTTGAAAGCAATATTAACCACCAAACCAGTTTTAGCTACACCAAACTTTTCAAAACCTTTCAAGGTCGCCATCGATGCTACTGACATAAGAGTTGGAGCTGTATACCTACAGGAAGATGAGGATGGGATTGAACTGCCAGTTTTTACTCTTCAAAGAAGATCAACATTCACTGGAGGAAATACTCCACAATCGAAAATGAACTATTGAGTTTGATCCTGGCCTTCCAACATTTTAATGTGTATGTCACAAACAATGTGTCAGAAATAGTTGTGTACACGGATCTTAATCCACTTACATTCTTAG
Organism: Chiloscyllium plagiosum; assembly: GCF_004010195.1. NCBI lineage: Eukaryota > Metazoa > Chordata > Chondrichthyes > Orectolobiformes > Hemiscylliidae > Chiloscyllium > Chiloscyllium plagiosum. The sequence continues at coordinate 40,777,144 of NC_057724.1, forward strand.
AATGCTTTAAAGACAAGAATATGAGACTATTTTGTTGGAGACTTATGTTACAGACTTTTAATTTAAAAGTCATACATGTTGCAGGTCATAAGAATGTAATTGCAGGTGCATTATCACGTATTTAATTGATAGTTTAGATAAGATTTGTATTTATTTAGATTAGATTAGATTCCCTACAGTGTGGAAACAGGCCATTCAGCCCAATAAGTCCACACCGACCCTCCGTAAAGTAACCCACCATGACCCATTTCCCTACATTTACCCCTGACTAATGGAACTAACCCTATGGGCAATTTAGCATGGCCAATTCACCAGACCTGCACATCTTTGGATTCTGGGAGGAAACCAGAGCATCTGGAGAAAACCCACGGAGACATGGGGAGAATATGCAAACACCACACAGATGGTGGCCTGGGGGGGAATTGAACCTGGGTCCCTGGCGCTGTGAGGCAGCAGTGTTAACCACTGAGAATTTAATGTGTTATATATATATATATACATACAGCTATGTGGGAAGAAGTTAAGGTGATCTTATATTAAAGTTATCTGTATGTTCAGGTAATGTGTTTTGAGAAACAGGAAAAAAAATGAAGCCATCTTTTCATGATGATAGATTATTGTTTTCTTAAGGGTGGAGGTTTTATGAAGATGTGGATGCACTATACCTTTAAGGGAGATAAAAGCTAGCAGAACTACCTGTCAGCATCAAGTGTTCTGAATAAGATACAATGAAACATGTACTCCAGCAACTGGGGTCGCTAGGGGTAGCTGGTTGCCTGGAAATGACAAAACAGATTTGAATTTGGCCAATCTGTTTAAATTTTACCCCACAAAATACCAAACTCCAATCCAGTTTGAATTTAGTATGTTGACAATCTTAAAAGCCAATGACACAATCCAATGCTTTGGGGGTATAAGACTGGGGAAAATTGAACAGTTGAGAGGAGAACTGCCAAGTTACTGGCATGTAAGGACTGCCTGAAAAATATCTCTGAGAAAGGTACCTTGATCAACCAGTAACCTGTGAAGCCAAATCCCCAAGAAGAAGAAAAGAAGACAGGAATACAGAGGAGACCCGAAAGCTGCCTGGCTTTGAGGTAAGAAGTTTCGTTTTGTAAATCTTAATTGGGAGTTTTATCAGACTAGTATTGTAGAAGGGGAAGATAAAAGATAGGTGAGAGGAAGGAGTTGTACATAGTTGTTAGTTAATTATTCTCTGTTATACTTTAAGAAATAAAGTTAATTTTTACTTTCAATAGTTCTTGACCTCTCAAATTTTCATAGTTTACTGCATGGGATAAATCTTTTCTGTGTTGCTGCTTTTAAATAAGCAGGTGGGTTTACCCTGTGTCATAACAAGCAGAAGAGGAAAAGTGAGAAGCGACTTGTGATTTAAAAGGACTAGAAATCAATAATACACTGTAATTTTGGCAGGAAGATTTATTATGACCACAGGATAAAAAAACTCAGTTTTAAAAATTATTCAAGAAGATGTCAATTGCGTTTTGGATCATGAAAGGCAAGGAAATGTTCATTTTGCCTGGAGAGAAATGATATAACTCCATGTTGGTTCCAGAATGCAGGAAAACTCTGGAAAAGGTGGCAAGCCACTATTTTGATTCAACAAAAGGTTGGAAAACTCAGCAAATAGTACAGAGATACGGTATTGCAAGCTTGAAATAAAAATAAACATGACAGAACAATATATAAATGAATCTAAAAGCTTTGTTGAAGGAACATAAAGTATTGCTGTAATACAGATTTTAGAAAGACTGGCAGACAAAGAAAAAGTAGCATCAGTGTTGTAGTATGCACTCCAACAAATATACCAGCAACAGAATTTAAAACAGTATTGATGAACACAAGCTTAAAGAACAGCAGATTGCAAGGTTTACATGCAGCATTGAAATGCTATAGATTCATAGAATTCAGAATTGAGAAGAAAGTGAAAACCTTCCAGAAAGTTCCAAGGTCAGAGGTGTATCATATAGAACATTGGACATCTTGCAGGTAACAGTTCTTAAGGTATAGCACTGCCTGAAAATTAAATATCTAGTCTGAAGCTGAGCAAATTAATACGTTATTGTATTTAAAACTTCCAATTATGCATGATACTTTAAAAAACAATTCTGCGGATTAAAAGTTAAGATACCATTTAATATGTCCTAAAGTCTTTGTACAATTAATTTAATTAAAGAACAATAAAGACATTGCACAATTAAGATTTAACAGAAGAGTTCAACTTCCATAGGAATCTGTAGACAATTTCATCAGTGACCTTTACAGACAAGTGGGATTTTGTGGTGTTTTGAAATTAAAATTCATAAGAGACCAGGATTGTTGTTGGAATTCTTGATGAAAGTTTGTCAAAATTCCATGAATCAAAATAGTGGCTTGCCACCTTTTCCAGAGTTTTCCTGCATTCTGGAACCAACATGGAGTTATATCACTTCTCTCCAGGCAAAATGAACATTTCCTTGCCTTTCATTTAACATTGGAGATAGCTATTCAAATAATGCTGAAAAAAAGGGCCAGAAAGACTCACATACAGATCTTGAGAGGAGAAGGAAAGCAACAGATTCTATTAATTTTAGAAGATATGGACACCCTTAAGAGGCACATGACAAAGCAACATAGAAAGTAAGTGCAATAGCAGATGCTAAGACTAGGTGTCAGCACATTGACAAGAAGGCCTCACAGGCACAGACAATGCCATGAAAAGGACTGCTATACAGAGCAACCTTGATTATCTGAAGGACATGGCCGGGGTGGGGGGGGGGGAATGGGGGTGGAGGGGGTGGGGGTGGGGTGGGGAGGTATTTCATTCTGTTAATCAAATGCCGGATGATCGAATGCCGGATAACATAGTTGGCCAAGCATCGGGACCTTGTGATCTTGTTCAGATAAGTCGAAATTTGGTTAATCAAATACTGGATAATTGAGGTTCCTCTGTATTTGTAAAAAAGTATGTGACTTCCTGAGGGTGTAAAGAAGTAAGTTTTAGACAAGTGAAATTTCTTGTGACCACACATGTAAAAATGTCTACAGAATAGATCAACATCACCATCAACAAAAGAACCTATCTTAGATTATTTACTTTCATTGGGAAAGATACCACAAGCACACCTGACAGAAATTACTGTTTTAAATGAAAGCAGTGACTCAACTGACTCAAGTTTCATAGACCTTACTTATGTCGATCAATGTTAAAGGTCTGCTACAAATAACACTGAACATAAACAGAGTATAAGTGTTGAGAATGTGTATGTGGTTCACAATCAACACTTTAAGCCTACACATATGTCTTGGCCATTATGTCATTATGGTAGCAGAAGGAGTTAAATACAGCCAGGTTCAGAAACAAATAATTCTTGACAAACCAGTCAAAGAGCAACTCATAGAAGATTTAATTGGACTCCCTGGATTTATGGTGGAACCCAAAGAGAGAAAGGAATCTAGTGAGATGAAATTTGTGGGCAAACAGAACTCCTTAATTCTGGTGATAGGAAAGAGATCTTAGACTTTACAGTTGAATAAAAGCAAAATACTGTGGATGTTGGAAACCTGCAACAAACATAGGAAATGTTGGAGAAAGTTAACAAGCCTGGCAGCATCTGTGAAGACAGAAATAGAGTTAACATTTTGAGTCCAGGATGAATCTTCTTCAGAATTCAGTTCTCTCTCTACAGATGTCACATTGCTTGCTGAGTTTCTCCAGCATTTTTGTTTGATGTAGACTTTACATTCAATCTCATGTCTTATAAAATAGAGTTGTTAGCCAAAGTGTCAAAGTTAGTATTGAATGAGAGTTAGTCTTCTAGTGCTGCAACTGAAGATGCAAATAAATCGGAATCACCAATCAAACAGCTACAGAAGACACTAAAATAAAACAAAGAACTGTGGATGTTGGAGATGTAAAACAAAACCAGAAATTTCTGGAGAAACTCAGCAAGTCTGGCAGTATCTATGTGGAGACAACAGAGTTAATGTTTCAAGTCCAATGACCTTTCTTCAGTTCTGAGTAACGACAAAAGGCAACTGGGAATGTCTAACCTAAATCAACAAGTTGAAATTAGAAGGTACATATTTTAAAATCAACAGATTAAGATTAAAGATTTATTTCAACAAAGAAGAGATGGGCATTAAATGACTCCAAGGAATCTAGATGACAAGTGTTTCAGGACATGATCAAAAAGAAAAAAGGTTTGGCTTGAAGAAAACGTTTAAAAAGCAATGCTTTCTCCAGAAATACAGGATACAACAATCAAGTCAGTATTTTGTCCAGCTGAGCTGCCATGTTATACATAAAATCCAGAGAAGGTAACGGAACAACTACCCAGTCCATCATGAGCAACGTCTTATGCAAAGGACATCCAAGAGATAGCAGATTCGAGAGTGGAGAACTACCTTAAAAGTTTACAATCAAAGGCAACCATTTTCACCAAAGGATTGACCATTCTTCCTAGGCTGAATAGAGTGCATTTCTGGAAAATTGTATGGTATCCAGGCCTTGTACATTTGTGAATTCAGAGACTTAAGGTGATGTGAGATAGTAATAAATATAAAAATAGTTATATGTATGAATGTATAATGGTTATTTGTGGGGTGAAGAAGGCAATATTAACTTATAATACTTCCTATAATGTCTCATTGGCTATACTTATAGTTTTTATCTCATTGCTGGAATTCATACATTAATCAAACTTGTGATTATTTTGGAGACACATATTGTGCAATCAAATATGACCATTGACAATGATTCTTGCTCTTGTAGTATTTGGGTAGGTTTTCAGGAGGGTAGCAATTACTCTTTGGGGCCTACCAACTGTGTCAGAAAAATATCCAGCAGGGATTAATTTTGGACTCTGGTTTCTATCTATATCATGAATGGATTGCTTGTTCCAGCATAAAGTTCTCTCTGGAATTAAGAAATTCTAATAACTTCTTATCCCTCACACCAATTATGGTCTTTAATCACTTCATCCTAAACTAACAGCATCTTGCTGGGTGATATAGTTTGATTAAAACTATTGCTATTGCTTCTCTAAAATCTTGCAATACTGATTAAATCTCACCAGTTCTCTCACTAAATGTCTTTTAATCTAAAGCACCCATTGAATACTTGAATGAATATGTCATATTCCCCAGTAATTTTTCCCACACTTTGTCTTACCTGTCTTATGTTAGCATCATCATCTATTGGACCTACAGAATTTAAGAAAGTGCTGACATTCCTTTGTGCCTGAAACAGTTCTATAATGCTGACAGTGCCATTTCCAGAAATCCCACTTCAGGTGTCATTGTTCTACATTGACAAACGGGTTAAATAACAGAAAGGTCTTTATCAGATTTTTCTTCTCTATGGACTTTCATTTCCATCAGACCTGGATGAGCACTTGGATCTTTCCTTCTTACTGTCGAAGAATATTCATCCTATGTTTCTACTCTCTGATGTGTTGACAGTTCATGGCTGAGCTTGAAAGTTTCCAAGGTACTATTTTCTATGCTTTGGAATCTTCCAGCTTTTTATTCAGTTATATCCTCAAAGTTTTTAAAATTCTAATGCTGCCTTCAGAATCTTCCCTTTTCAGCTGCATCTCTTGGATTCTGCTTTAACTACTGATTTTGATTTTGGAGGTAATACTGCTACTGCATATTGAGATATTAGATTGAGTATCTCTGAGCAATGGATGTCTGCTATCCCTGAAGCTCTGTTTCTAAGCAAGACTGTTCAGTGGTACAGTAACAATTCTTTATTTCTATCTGTACATCATGAGTTATCAAATACTGCTCTTTAGTGTAGTGTTTAGGACTTCTCTCTTTACATCCTTATTCTACACTGGTGTTTCTTCTCTTACTGATATCAGAGTGATGTGATCATTTCCATCCTCATGATATGCATGAATTTTAAAATATCAAAGTAATCAATCCTTTCAGAGCAGATATGGATCCTTTTTAACAATTTAGTAGGACTCAGACTAGCTTTCAGTTAACTTGACTTCTACTAAGGCTAAAGCTTATTAAAGGCCTGAGAATAATTGGTATCTATCTATGAGAAACTGCAGCGTTCTGAATGAGGTGACTAGAGACTGAAATTGGTTGATGTGACTGACATTGCCTGTGGTAGAGTGATCACAGCAAGTCACATTTTATTGAGCTACAAACACTCAAATCACTGACAGCTGCTGTAGTCTTGAAATGTCCTGAGTAAATAAATAGCCGTTGGATGTTTTGCTGCCAAAGGCATAATGAACTTTCTTTATGGACAGCAACATTTCGCTCCAGGCTTTATAATAACAGAAGTTTGAACAAAAAAGGATAACTACATTAAAAATTAAAGTCATAATTATATTTGACAACATTTCTACTTCTGCAAGAAGAAATCAATATTCATTGACTGGTTAGAAAAGTTTGATTTGGATTTGTTCTTTAATTGATAATATTGTCAGGCACTGACTGTTAAGCAAAAATCTCTGATAAAAATACAGAAAACTGATATAAAACATCAGGAGATCTGGCAGCATCTGTGGAGAGAAATCAAAATAATGTTTTGGATTGCGTGACCCTTCCTCAGAACTGACGGTTCTAGTGAGAACAGATGACAGTTCATGAGAGAAAAAAAATTCTTCATTCACATAGTAGTGAACATGTGGAATTGTCAACAAAAGAAGACTGAGGAGGCCAGTGCACTGAATATATTCAGATAGCGAAGAATTTTTTTTGGATTTAACAGGATTTTAAAGTGATGAGAAAACAGGAATGTGGCATTGAAATAAAGGATCAGCCTGAATCATAGTGAATAGCAGACTAGTGCCAAAGGGCTGAATGGCTACTCCTGCTCCTAATTTCTATGTTTCTATGTTATTGCCAGTGAGCCAGCTTGAAAGGATGGTGGAACTAAACTTTGGAATACACAAGCAAATCATATTTCAGAGGTTGTTTTTAAGCAGATAAACAGAGTTTTGGAAAGAGGAATTTGTAACAACAAGAATTGGAAATCGGTCCTTCTCTGTCTCTTTGTCTGTGTCTCTATTTTTCTCATCATGTTAGAAGACAACACCTGGTAAAAAAGCCAATCAAGGAAGAACCAAGAACTACTGACAAACTTCATGACTGATACCATTTAGATAGTGACTTTAAATTTGTTGGGTCAGCCAAAATGAATTAGAACATAAAAAGTTTGCCCTTTTTGATGGTGACTTCAATGTTTTCTCACTTTCTGAAATAACATAGTATTTAAATTAAGTGTTGATTGATGATAGACTGAATAAGTGATACAGTATGCCTGGGTCAAGATCTATTAAAACCTTACACAAGGCATCAGATATGATAATTAACCAGTTATCAGCAAGACAAAATGCAGTTGACCACAGGCACGTTCTGCGTAACTGTCAAATGGTTGATTTGACAACACAAAATCTACAAGGATATAGCCTGTATGAGCAGCATGACCAGGCTGGCCTGGGGCCAAGGTTTGGTAAAATCAGGAATTAAGCCTCCTTCTAGCAAATGCAAGCAATGTCTTAAAGAGTAAAAGATTAATGTTGTTACTGGCTCCTTCATTTAGATCTAATTAGCTAAATTTAACATGAATACATGCTAAAAAATTATAAAAATATTTGCTGTAATCGAACAGTGAGGATTAAAATGAGGATCCAAATTATTCTTTCTCAGCAAGCCTAAACAGCTATTGAGCATTGTGACAAAAACAGAAGTTGCTGGAAAAATTCAGCAGGTCTGGCTGATTCTGTGGAGGGAAATCAACATTAATGTTTCATGCCCACTGACACTTCCTCAGTCACTTGACCCGAAACATTAATCTGACTTCTCTGATTTCTAAGCTTCTCCAGCAATTTCTGTTTTTGTTTCTGATTTACTGCATCCACAGTTCTTCTGGTTTTTAGCATAAAATTGCTTCAGATTTATTAATGCTATTTTGTAGATTATTACTAATTCTGGAGCAAAAATAAATGTGAACTATAATACCCATGCTGTGGTGATATAATTAATAATACTGGCTTTACTCTGCAAAAGGTTATTATTTAAAATACATTGACAACACTCAGGAACATTGGGTACCTGTCTACAATAAGACTATCAGACATTGGTGCAGCAGTGTGCCAATCAATCCATTGTGTCTGCGCTGCCATTAAATGAGGTCCTGACCTATGTGATCCAATCTGATAATCCTCAACTCCATTGTCCTGAGCTTTCCCCATAACCCTTGATTCCCTTAATGATTAAAAATCTATTTCAGCCTTGAATATATTTAATGACCCAGCCTCAACAGCACTCTCTGGTAAAGAATTCTATAGATTTACAAAGCTCTGATGGAAGAAATTTCTCCTCATCTCCTGTTTTAAATATGCAACTCCTCATTCTGAGATTATGCCATCTGTCCCAGAAGGAGAAACAACTTTTCTGCATCGACTCTGTAAAGTCCCCTAAGAATATTATATATTTCAATAAGGTTGTTTCTCTATGTTCCAATGAGTACAGGCCCAATCTACCCAACCTTTCTCTATAAGACAATCCCTCCATACCTGGTATTAATCTATTTGGATTGCCTCCAATGCCAGTATATCCTTCTTGAGATAAGAGGACCAAGACTGTTCATAGTATTCCAGTTGTGGTATAAATAACGTATTGTATGGTTTTAGCAAAACCCTCCTTTTATATTTCATTCCTTTTGAAATAAAGACCAACATTTGATTGCTGTTTTTATTACCTGCTGAATGTGGATGCTAACACATTGAGATTCATGAACGAGGACCCCAAATCCCTCCATTCCATAATGTTCTGCAGGCTTTCTACAGTTAAATAAAATTATATTCCTCTACTCGGGTGGAATTGTGGTTCAGTGGTTATCTGTGCTGCCTCACAGTGTCAAGGACCTGGGTTTGATTTCGGCCTTGGGCAACTGTCGATGTGGAGTTTGCACATTCTCCCCATATCTATATGGTTTCCTCCAGGTGCTCCGGCTTCCTCCACATCCATAGATGTGCAGGTCAGGTAGATTGGCAATGCAAAATTAACCATAGTGTCCAGGTATGTGCAGGCTAGGTGAATTAGCCATGGGAAATGCAGGGTTACAAGGAAACGGTGCAAGTGGGCGGGATGCTCTCTGGAGGTCAGTGTGGAATTGATGGGCTGAATGGCCTGCTTACACACTATATGGATTCTATGATTCGTGGCAAAATGCATAATCTTACATTTCCCCGCATTATATTGCACCTGCCAAGTTTTTGTCCATGCACTTAACCAGTCAATATCACTCTTTGTATGATCCTCACCACTTACCTATTTTGTGTCATCTGCAAACTTGGCTACAGTACATTCACTTTACTCATCCAAGTCATTAATATTTATTATAAATAACTGTAGCTCCACCACTGATCCCTGTGGCACACCACAAGTTGCGGGCTGCCAGCCTAACATGCCGAATTATCCCAGTTAGTATTTTGTATTAGTTAGTGAATCCGCTATCCTTGCTAATATGCTACCAAAAACATAATGTGTCCTTCCTTTGTTTAGTAGGGGAAGCAATCATCCCAACACCCACAAGTGAAGCTGCATCAGAACATTATTTTAACAAGCCAACACACACTGCAGCACAGAGGAACTATGCCGAGCAGAGGAAGATCACCTATACCGTGTATTAAAAAAAAATGGGTACCCAATGGACACAGTCCGTCGAATCCTCAGCAACAAACTCAAACAAGCAGACAAAACACGTCCAGAAACCTGAGCTATTCTCCCCTACATCAAAGACTTCTCGGAAATGACTGCCAGACTACTCAGACCCTTTGGCATCATGGCAGCCCACAAACCCACCAACACGCTAAAACAGCAGCTAATTAACTTGAAAGACCTTATACAGACAACGAGCAAAATTAATGTCGTTTACAAAATACCGTGCAAGGACTGTAACAAACACTACATTGGACAAACAGGCAGAAAACTAGCCACCAGGATACATGAACACCAACTAGCCACAAACGACATGACCCTCTCTCACTAGTATCCTCACATACGGATGAGGAAGGACACCACTTCAACTGGGACAATACATCCATCCTAGGACAAGACAAACAAAGACACACACGAGAATTCCTAGAAGCATGACATTCCACCCGGAACTCTATCAACAAACACATCGAGTTAGACCCCATCTACTACCCCCTGAGAAAAGGAATAGGAAATGACTTCACCACAGGAAATAACATCACCAACACAAAGAAACCCAAACATATAAATAGAAAGCAGGAATTTTCAGCATTGCTTCGCTTGAGGCCCACTGAAGATGTTACCTAGTCGGGTAACAAAACGTCTGGAAATGAACCTTGCAGCATAAGAAGATTGTAATAAACCTTTGCATTTCCTCTAGTGTACTACAAACCCTTTCCTGTTGAACCATATGATCTATCAAGAGAAGTGTAAACAGAGCAGTAATAGTCTGAAATGATCAGGGTTACGAATATTGTATAAATAAGGCTCGCTGTATGCAGAAAAGATATGTTGAATAAATAAATATGCCAAACTGTATGGACACTAAAAGTTGATTATAATAAGATGTAAGACAAAGTAGCTCTGGAGAATCATGCATGACATGAACAAAGTCATTCCAGGAAAACTGTTAAAATGATAATAGCACTCTTCCATCTTGATGAATGCCTTTGAAGCTATCCAGCTACATGACGTTGTCTGTGTCCTTAATCAACATGCAAAATCTTACCCTCAATTTTTGATTTCAGAAAATGCAAATAAGCAGGAGGAGATTTAGACAGTTGATATTCAGACTTAATTTTCTTTAGCTACCTCTGAAATTGTTGGGCAAGATGTATTAAATAATGGTGGCTAATCAAGCCAGAGGCATCTAGCTAACTCACTATACTCTTGATTATATATTTGCCTTCCAACCAACCTCTGCCTGATGTCAACATGTCTAGGAGATTTGCCGTTGAAAGAATTGCTATGGTTGAGCCTTTGTCCTTCTGTGAGATATCCTGAATGCCCTGCAAGTAGTGAAGATGAAAAGTTTTTGACTTCCTTGATAACTGTTAGCCATGAACAACAAGAAAAGGTGCTGGGAACTTAGGCCTCATAAACCAGAGAGTCAGCTTCCAAGAGACTGCAAATGTCGGTAATTGTGTGTAAGTTTGAACCACTTACCTAAATCACTGAGGCTCATTTGCTTTCAGAAATCTAATCCTCTGACAGTATATCCTGTACTGAAGTATTGCCTGTGAGTTGGAGCACTGTATTCATCACTCTGTTCTGACAGAAGTATGAGGGAAAGGCTACTGCTATCACTGGTGCTGCCGATGATACTCCTCTTGTTTTCCTGATGAAATCCAAGCTGAGTGAGCTGCTTCAGTAATAGTGACAGATATGACCTTCAAAGTATTGAGAATTACCAATAAAGCAATGAAAGAAAAGTCCTGTGAACAAAATCTTTCATTTCAGTAAAGAACTAGCTGACATATTTAAATATTACAAGGTTTTCCAGCTTGACAGGTACACAGTGCCCACCACCCCATTTCAGCCGTTTAATTTTATCCGATGAGTTTCAGAGAGCCTGGGTTCAGACAGCAATAAGCAGAAACCAGGGCTAAAGTTGCACTTAGTTCTCTTTATCGATGAAAGTGGCACGGTGGCTCAATGGTTAGCACTGCTGCCTCACAGCGCCAGGGACGCAGGTTTGATTCCAGCCTCAACCAACAGTCTGTGTGGGTTTCCTCCCACAGTCCAAAGATGCGCAGGTTAGGTGAATTGGCCATGCTAAATTGCCCATGGTGTCAGGGTGCATTAGTCAGGGGTAAATATAGGGTAGGGGAATGGGTCTGCGTGGGTTACTCTACAGAGGGATGATGGGACTTGTTGGGCCAAAAGCCCTGTTTCCATACTGTAGGGAATCTAATCATTCAAAGTAATACATGTCCAATGGGGTTTGCTTCAGTTCTAATCAACAGATAGTAGTTAAATGCAAATGTCAGCTTGTTTCAGCATTTTTTGATCTTTTCATCCTGCCACACATGGACACATGTCAATCTTGGCAGGTTGAAGTTCTGACAAAGGGTTGCTGGAACTTGAAACCTTAGCTCTATTATTCTCTGTAGAGATGCAGCCAGACCTGTTAAGTTTCTCCAGCACTTTCAGTTTTTGTTTCAGGTTAAAATTCTGCCTGTTGACTCTTTTTCTTTTTCCCTACATGGTACCAGACTTACCATTTCCAATATTTTCTGGTTTTTTTTCAACCTTTCCAGTATCTGTGCCATAGAATTGCTACAGGGCAGAAGCAGACTATTTGGCCCATCAAATCAATAGCAACACTCCGAACAGCATCCCACCCAGACCCACTCCTCTACCCGGTAACCCTGCTTTTGTCATAGCTAATTCACCTAACCAGCGCATCTTTGGACTGTGGGAGGAAAATGGAGCACCTGGACACTCAAGGAGAATTTTCAAACTCCACAAAAACAGTTGTGATAGATATAAGTCAGATGTCAGAGGTAGTTTCTTTACTCAGAGAGTAGTAGGGGCATGAAACGCACTGCCTGCAACAGTAGTGGACTCGTCAACTTTATGGACATTTAAATAGTCATTGGATAGGCACCTGGATGATAATGGAATAGTGTAGTTTAGATGGGCTTCAGATTGGTTCCACAGGTTAGCGCAACATTAAGGGCTGAAGGGCCTGTACTGCACTGTAATGTTCTACGTTCTAGTTGCCTGAGATTAGAATTAAACCCTGGTCCCTGGCACTGTGTGGCAGCAGTGCTAACCACTGAGTCACCATGCTGCTCTGTATTGTTTGGCTTGTGTGCACATCCAGGTCTATGAAAGTATCTAAATACATATTAGGAACAGGAATAAGACATTTGTCCCTCAATTATGACATACCATTTGATAAGGTCATGGCTGACCTGTTTGTGACCTCAACTCTACTTCCCCTTTGTACCTTGAGTCCTTTTAAGAATGACCCTATCTCCAATGTTCTCTAAAGATTCAGAGGGAAAATATCTCTCCTCATCTCCGTCCTAAATAACGGACTCCCTATTTTAAAGTAAGTCCCCTAGTTTTAGTGTCTGTTATAAGGTAAAACCTTTTTTCAGTGTCCACTCTATCAAGTCCCCTTATGATCTAATATGTTTTAATAAAATCACATATTACTCTTTTAAAGGTATAAGAACGCCACACATTCTTGCCAATATCATGAATGAAGGTCCACCTTTTCTTCATAATGTGGGATAAAGGGTTAAGTAGACTGTTATTCTTGTAATGACAGCTAAGCGTGTTCTTAGGGAGCTATGTCATGATAACATCAGCTCTCAAGAAACTAGGACCTGAGAGTAAACTACTTCAGAGATGTTCTCTCATGCCAGAGACTCACATCGGTGGTACAGAAACTATTGGAGAAAATTATGGAGAGAATTATTCTCCACTTAAACAAGCAAAGTTTAGACAGTGATAGTTATCATGGCTTTGTCAGAGAGAGGTCATACCTAACAAATCTGATGGAATCTTTCAGAGAAATGTCTGGTGATCCTTTATCAGAACTGATAGCAACTAGGAAATAGCGATATTTATTATGGTGAACAGAGGGTTGGGGACTTGGGTTGTTGGAGGTAGGCAGATAGTGAGACAAAGCCCAGAGAGAGCGATATGAAAGGAGTAGGCAGACAAGGGGATTATTGATGGTAAGCCACGACAGAGAGAAACTGAACAAGTGATAATGAGAGCTAAGAATAGGAAATAATGGGCAGTATGTACTGAAAACAACCCATGCCATGTGCTAATAGGACTAAGTGTGAGTGAGACTGGGTTGGCTGTACTAAAATAGACAGGCAGGAGGCTGGAAGAACACAGCAGGCAAGGCAGCATCAGGAGGTGGAGAAGTCAATGTTTCGGGTCTAACCCTTTTTCAGGACCTTTCAGACGAGTCCTGAAGAAGGGTTACACTTGAAACGTTGGACTTCTCCACCGCCTGATTCTGCCTGGCCTGCTGTGTTTTTCCAGCCTACTGCTTACCTATTTTAGATTCCAGCATCTGCAGTTATTTTGTCTCTAACCTTGGCTGTACTAAAAACAGCCTATGTCACGACAGGACCAGGGCGTGAGGTGAATAAAAAACATGATGGACGGAATCAGACTCTAGAGTTATTGAATTCAATGTTGAGTCCTGGAGGCTGCAAGTGAAAGATGAAATGCTGTTCTTCGAGCTTGAGCTGAGTTTCAAGGAGCACTAGAACAGGTCGGAGATAAATGTTACCATGGAAACATGTGGAGTTGGTTGAAATGGAAGGCAAATGGAAGGTCAGGTTTTTTTTTAACAGACAGAATCCATGTGTTCTGCAAAACAGTTACCCAGTCTATATTTTGCCTTTCCAATGTAGAGCAGACAACATTGTGAGCAGCCAGTACAGTAGACTAGATTGAATAAAATGCTGGCAAATTGCAGCTTCACCTAGAGGGTTTATCTGGGGTCATGGACAGTGAAGAGGAAGGAAGTAAACGGGCATGTGTTACACCTTCTGTGATTGCATGGGAAGGTGCCATGGGGTGTGGGGAGATGCTGAGAGTAAAGGATTGACTAGGGTTCCTGGAGGGAATGGTCCTAACTTGGATTAAAGATTAGTTTAGTCGCAGGAGTCAGAAGATGCTGATAGAAGGCTGCTTGTGTGACTAGAGATCTGGTGTACCACTGGGGTCAGTGCTGGGTTCATTATTTTTTGTGGTATATAAAAATGATGAGACTGTTGGAGGGATGATAAGTTTGAAGATGCCATGGTGATTGGCTTGGTGGTTGCCAATTAAGAAGCAGGTCTCAGTTTACAGGAGGACATAGATGGATTGGTCAGATGGGCAGATCAGTGTTAGATAGAATTTAAATCTGATAAGAGTGAGGTGATGCACTTTGGAAGAAGTAACAAGGCAAGGGAATGCTCAATGAATGACAGGTCACTAGAAAGCCCACAGGAACAAAGGAATCTTGCAGTGTTTGTTCACAAATCCTTGAAAGCAGCAGGACATGTTAGTTAACAAGGTATACTGCACACTTGCCTTCATCGGATAAAATATAAATTATTAGAGCAAGGAGGTTATGCTGGAGCTGTACTGGTTTTTAGTAGGCAGTAGCTGGAGTACTGTGTGCAGTTCTAGTCTGTACACCATAGGAAGAACATATTTGCATTGGAGGGAGGAGATTCACCAGGATGCTACCAGGCATGGAACAGTTGAACTGTGAAAAGAGACTGGATAAACTTGTGTTACTTTCTTTGAAGCAGAGGAGATTGAAGGTGAACCTAATAAAAGTGTATAAGATTTTGAGGGGCATGAACAGGGTGAACAGAAAGCAGCTGCTCAGTCAAAGGATCAATAACGAGAGGGAATAATTTTAAGGTAAAAATAAGGAGGTTTCGGGGGATTTGAAAAAAAAAATTACCTAGGGGGTGATGGGGATCTGAAATGGGATGCATGGTGCCTCAGTGGTTAGCACTGCTGTCTCACAGTGCCAGGACCTGTGTTCGATTCCAGCCTCAGGCAGCAGTCTGTTTGGAGTTTGCATATTCTCCTCAAGTCTGTGTGGGTTTCCTCCCACAGTCCAAAGATGTGCAGGCTTGGTGGATTAGCTGCGGGAAATGCAGGGACAGTGTAGAGGGGGTGGATCTGGGTGGGATGCTCTTTGGAGGGGCTATGTTGACTCAGTGGGCGGAATGGCCTGCTTCCACACTGTAGGGCTTCTATGAATGCACTGCCTGGAAGGGTAGATAGAGTCATAGAGCTGTACCACATGGAATAAGACCCATTGGTCTAATTCGTCCATTGCGACCAGACATCCTAAATTACTCTTGTCCTATTGGCAGCATTTTGGCTCATGTCCCTCTAAAATCTTGCTATTCATATACCCATCCACATGCCCTACCACTTCCTCTGGCAGCTCAATCCATACATGCAGCACCCTCTGCGTGAAAAAGTTGCCCCTTAGGTCCCTTTAAATCTTTCCCTCCTCACCTTAAATTTATACCCTTGAGTTTTGGGCTCCATTACTCTGGGGAAATGACCTTGGCTATTCACCCTACCCATGCCTCTTATGATTTTATAAACTTCTATATGGTCACCGAACAGCCTCTGATATTCCATGGAAAATAGCCCCAGCTTATTCAGCCTCTCCCTATGGCTCAAACCCTCAAATCTGGCAACGTCCTTGGGGGTGGCACGATGGCTCAGTGGTTAGCACTGCTGCCTCACAGCGCCGGGGACTAGGGTTCAATTCCAGCCTTGGACGACTGTCTGTGTGGAGTTTGCACATTCTCCCAGTGTCTGTGTGGGTTTCCTCTGGGTTCTCCGGTTTCCTCCCACAATCCAAAGAGGTGCAGGTCAGGCGAATGGGCCATGCCAAATTGCCCATAGTGTCAGGGGTGAATATAGGGTAGGGGAATGGGTCTGGGTGGGTTACTCTTCAGAAGGTCAGTGTGGACTTGTTGGGCCAAAGGGGCTGTTTCCATATTGTAGGGAATCTAATCTAATCTGAATCCTTTCAAGTTTCACAGCATACTTCCCATAGCAGGGAGACGAGAACTGAATGTAGTATTCGAATAGTGGCCTAAATAGTGTTCTGCACAGTTGCAACATGACATCTCAACTCCTACGCTCAATGCACTGAACAATAAAGGCAAGCATATTAAATGTCCTCTTCACCATCCTATCTACCTGCAACTCCACTTTCAAGGAACAATGAATGTGCACTCCAAGGTCTCTTTGTTCAGCAACACTCCCCAACATCTTACTTTTACATGCATAAGTCCTGCCCTGATTTGCCAAAATGCACCACCATACATTTATCTAAACTAAACTCCATCTGCCGCACCTCGACCCACTGACCTATCTGATCAAGATCCTGTTGTGCGCTGAGGTAAT
Source organism: Chiloscyllium plagiosum (assembly GCF_004010195.1). Taxonomy (NCBI): domain Eukaryota; kingdom Metazoa; phylum Chordata; class Chondrichthyes; order Orectolobiformes; family Hemiscylliidae; genus Chiloscyllium; species Chiloscyllium plagiosum. The sequence continues at coordinate 40,794,064 of NC_057724.1, forward strand.
CTTCTTCACTGTCATCTACACCTTCAATTTTTGTGTCATCTGCAAACTTACTAAACATACTTCCTATGTTCACATCCAAGCCATTTATATTAAAGACAAAAAGTAGTGGACCCGGCACTGATCTTTGTGGCACATCGCTGGTCACAGACTTCCAGTCTGAAAGGCAACCCTCCATCACCACCCTCAGTCTTCCACCATCAAGCCAGTTCTGTATCCAAGTGGCTAGTATTCCATGTGATCTAACTTTGCTAACCAATATACCATTCAGAACGTTGTCGAACACCTTACCAGACACCCACTGCTCTGCCCTTATCAATCTCTTTGTTACTTCTTCAAAGAATGCAATCAAGGTACTGAAACATGATTTCCCACGCACAAAACCACGTTGACTTTGCCTACTCAGTCCTTGTTTTTACAAATACATGTAAATCCTGTTCCTTAGGATCCCCACCAACAACTTATCACTACTGAAGACAGGTTCACTGGTCTATAGTTCTCCGGCTTTTCCTTACCTATTTCTTAAATAGCGGCATGTCAGCCAACCTCCAGTCTTCCAACACCTCACTAGTATCTATCGATGATACAGATATCTCAGCAAAGGGCCCAGCAATCACTTCCCTAGCTGCCCACAAAATTCTAGAGTACACCTGATCAGGTCCTGTGGATTTATCCATCTTTGTGCATTTTCAAACATCCAGCACCTCCTCCTCTGTAATATGGGTGGGTAACCCTCACCATCTTTGGAAACTATATGGATGAGCCCTTAATTATCTCAACATTTACAGCTATGGGCCTACTGTGGAAAGGTGGAACTTGTGTAGAAATGGTATGGCTTTGGCAATACAAATTTGATGGACCTAAGGGCCTCTTCTGTGTTGTATGATTCTTGATCCCATGCCATATTCTGTACTTAGTGTATATATTTAAGGTTATTGATGTTCAAAGATAATGGTAGGGACTACCTTCTATTAAAAACTCAAACACAATCTTACTACATGGGAGCAAGCGATCACCAGTCCCAGGGAAACAACAGTAAACAAATGTGAAGCTCTCAGACAACTTCTGAAACATGATCATATGTGGTGTTGGACTGATCATCAATATCAATCTTTTGACTGAATCAAAAACATGTTCATATTATTGGAGCTCCAGACAGATCATGCACCTAAAGTACAGACAATTGTATATGCAGATGTAGCATCCCGAGGTCCAAGAGCAGTCCCATTCCAGATTCAGTGTTTTGGGATTGTTTTATTCATTTGCGAGATGAGAGCACCAATAGCTGGCCAGCACTTATTTCTCAACCTTAGTAGTCCTTGGAAAGGTAGTGGTGAACTGTCTTCTTGAACCACTACAGTCAATGTGCTGTGGGTTGACGCACAATGCCATTCGGAAGGGAATTCCAGGATTTTGACCAAGCCTCCTTGGATTCTGGGTAACCCAAGATGGAGGACGTGAAAAATTTCTGGCTGTAAGAGCTGCTCCTTTTTTTGAGGTATTTTAGGTGTTGGAAGTGATTTCCTCGAATTTAAAGAGCAGCAATTACTTTTTTATGTGCTGTTGCATTGTTTTGGAACTTTGGAAAAAAAAGTCAAAGCAACAGCAGTTTTAAAAGGGAGAAGAGCAGACAAAGGAAGCACATGGTGAGGACAGTGCAGGAGAGAGAGAGAACCTGCACAGTTACTGTCTTTGCTGTTTGAATTCGTGTATCGCTGGACATCGGAATGCATCTGGGAAAATTAACAAACAGTGAAATTCACAACTAATCTTGGAGGAACTGTTGGGCGAAGTTCACAGCACAGAATCAGATAAGTTACTTGTTTTATAAGTCTGTCCAAGAGAAAGGCTGTAATAGTGAGTACAGTGGGTTCTTTCTTGATTATATGTTTTTGGAGATAAGTCTCTTGATTAAACTTAAAATATAAGCTGTAGCTATTAATTTAACCTGGGGCAGTGTTTGTAGAAGAATAAGACAGTTTTATTTTCTGGATCTGTTGATTGTGAAGGAGCAAAAATGGCCTTTGCAGTGATATGTACTTCATGTCAGATGTGGGAGTTTAAAGAGAGTTTAAGGGTAACTGCGGATTATATCTGCCATAAATACTGTTGGATGCGAATCTTATCAGATCTAGTGGATCGGTTAGAGAGACAGATAGAAGCGATGAGCAATTTGCAAAGCAACAGTATGTGATGGATGGCAGTTATAGGAAGAGGGGAAAGTCTCAGATACAGTCACATAGATGGGTTAACTCCAGGAAGGGTAAGAGAGGTAGGCAGCTAGTGCAGGAGTCTTTTGTGTATATACCCATTTCAAACAGGCATGCTGTTTTGGAAAATGTAGAGGGTGATGGATTCTCAGGGGCCACATAGAATGTGGGCGGCACAGTGGCACAGTGGTTAGCACTGCTGCCTCACAGCGCCGGAGACCCGGGTTCAATTCCCGCCTCAGGTGACTGACTGTGTGGAGTTTGCACGTTCTCCCCGTGTCTGCGTGGGTTTCCTCCGGGTGATCCGGTTTTCCTCCCACAGTTCAAAGATGTGCAGGGTCAGGTGAATTGGCCATGCTAAATTGCCCGTAGTGTTAGGTAAGGGGTACATGTAGGGGTATGGGTGGGTTGCGCTTCGGCGGGTCGGTGTGGACTTGTTGGGTCGAAGGGCATTTTTCCACACTGTAATGTAGTCTTAAAAAAAACAGCCAAGTTTCTGGTATTGAGACTGGCTCTAATGCAACGAGGGGTACGTCAGCTTCCAAGAGATCAATTGCGTTAGGGGATTCTGTAGTCAGAGGTACAGACAGACGTTTTCTGTGGCCAGCAGAGAAAAAGCAGAATGGTGTGTTGTTTCCATGGTGCCAGGATCAAGGATGTCTCAGAGAGGGTGCAGAATGTTCTCATGGGGGAGAGGGGCCAGCAGGAGATGATTGTCCACATTAGAACCAACGACATAGGAAGGGAAAAGGTTGAGATTCTGAAGGGAGATTACAGAGAATTAGGCAGAACTTTAAAAAGGAGGTCCTCAAGGGTAGTAATATTTGGATTACTCCCAGTGCTACGAGCTAGTGAGGGCAGGAATAGGAGGATAGAGCCGATGAATGTATGGCTGAGGAGCTGGTGTATGGGAGAGGGGATCACATTTTTGGATCATTGAAATTTCTTTTGGGGTAGAAGTGACCTGTACAAGAAGGACGGATTGCACCTAAATTGGAAGGGGACTAATATACTNNAAGGGAGGCAAGAGGGGAGGGGGAGTGGCATTTTTGATAAGGGATAGCATTACAGCTGTGCTGAGGGAGGATATTCCCGGAAATACATCCAGGGAAGTTATTTGGGTGGAACTGAGAAATAAGAAAGGGATGATCACCTTATTGGGATTGTATTATAGATCCCCTCCAATAGTCAGAGGGAAATTGAGAAACTTGTAAGGAGATCTCAGCTATCTGTAAGAATCTCATTCCTGAAGAAGGGCTAATGCCCGAAACGTCGATTCTCCTGTTCCCTAGATGCTGCCTGACCTGCTGCGCTTCTCCAGCAACACATTTCCATATCTGTAAGAATAATAGGGTAGTTATGGTAGGGGATTTTAACTTTCCAAACATCAACTGGGACTACCATAGTGTTAAAGGTTTAGATGGAGAGGACTTTCTTAAGTGTGTACAAGACAATTTTCTGATTCAGTATGTGGATGTACCTACTAGAGAAGGTGAAAACTTGACCTAATTTTGGGATATCAGGTAGGGCAGGTGACTGAGGTGTCAGTGGGGGAGCACTTTGGGGCCAGCGACCATAATTCTATTTGTTTTAAAATAGTGATGGAAAAGGACAGACCAGATCTAAAAGTTGAAGTTCTAAATTGGAGAAAGGGCAATTTTGACGGTATTAGGCAAGAACTTTCGAAAGCTGATTGGAGGCAGATGTTTGTAGGTAAAGGGACGGCTGGAAAATGAGATAACAAGAATCCAGACAAAGTATATTCCTGTCAGGGTGAAAGGGAAGGCTGGTAGGTATAGGGAATGCTGGATGACTAAAGAAATTGAGGGTTTGGTTCAGAAAAAGAAGGCAGCATATGAGAGGTAGAGACAGGATAGATTGAGTGAATCCTTAGGAGAGTATAAAGAAAGTAGGATTATACTTAAGAGGGAAATCAGGAGGGCAAAATGGGGACATGAGTTAGCTTTGGTAAATAGAATTAATGAGAATCCAAAGTGTAACTAGGGAGAGAATAGGGCCCCTCAAAGATCAGCAAGGCGGCCTTTGTGTGGAGCCACAGAAAATGGGGTAGATACTAAATGAATATTTTGCATCAGTATTTACTGTGTAAAAGGATATGGAAGATATAGACTGTAGGGAAATAAATGGTGACATCTTGCAAAATGTCCAGATTACAGAGGAGGAAGTGCTGGATGTCTTGAAATGCTAAAAAGTAGATAAATCCCTAGGACCTGATCAGGTGTACACGAGAACTCTGTGGGAAGCTAGAGAAGTGATTGCTGGGCCTATTGCTGAGATACTTGTATCATCGATAGTCACAGGTGAGGTGCTGGAAGAATGGTGGTTGGCAAACGTGGTGCCACTGTTTAAGAAGGGTGGTAAAGACAAGCCAGGGAACTTTAGACTGGTGAGCCTGACCTTGGTGGTAGGCAAGTTGCTGGAGGGAATCCTGAGGGACAGGATGTACATGTATTTGGAAAGGCAAGGACTGATTCGGGATAGTCAACATGGCTTTGTGCGTGGGAAATCATGTCTCACAAACTTGATTGAGTTTTTTGAAGAAGTAACAAAGAAGATTGATGAGGG